>NC_057800.1:263176704-263203781 GCF_018294505.1 Triticum aestivum
TGCTGAGGGTGTCCCTGGTGAGCCTCTTCCCTGACATTCTCCATTGAGGCCAGCATCAAGCTAGCGAAGGCGGGGCCGCCGCTCATCGTGCTTGCTCTCGCCGGTGCCTGAGGCAGTCGCGGGCTGACAACCTTCGGGGGAAGAGTACCGAGCCAGCGGGGAGCGATGCCCCGAATAGGGGGAACGTGTGCATCCTAGACTTATCATGCTTGACAGCAGGCGGGAGCATGGGGCTCGGCCCTAGCTGGGCCTTGGCGCTCGCGAGCGGCCGGAGCGCCATCAGGCACGACCTTCTTCGGGACGCGAAGGGCGTGCTGAGGCAGCTCAAGTTAGAGCTTCACGATGTCAATGCGCGCCTTGAGGATGAGCGCCTGCACCTGGCGCGCGGGTGGCATCGGCTTGATGTCGCCCGTCAAGGTCAGCCACCTACAACACGAGTCCGCCCGCTCGAAGGGCGAGAAGTCCACCGCTGCAACAAAGGAAGCTCGCAAGTGCGCTCTCGAGGAGGCTGAGGCCACAACCCGGCGGCGCGAAGCGGCGGAGGTCCGCGAGCTGGAGCTCCTAGCCTCAAATGCCGCCCTGGAGCAACAAATCCGAGCGCTCAGAGCCACCCTCTCCGCCCACCACAGAAAGGCCATCGACATGAGAGCCGAGTCTCTAGGCTCTCGAGGAGGAGCTGGCGCTGGTGTTGTCTGAGCAGAGCCTAGAGCACGAACAGTTGGAAGTGCTGGAGCGCCAGGTGATAGCCACTGAAGTTTCTCTAGCCCAACGCGAGGAGAAAGCCAATGCTTCCCTAGCCTCCCAAGAGGCGAGGATCTAGGCAGAGGTCAGTAAGAAGATCACGAGCACCCGCCGAGCGCTCATCAAGGACCACCACAAGAAGTTGAAGCTTCAGGAGACCCGTTTCGGCGCCCGACGCGGGGAGCTAAAGGGCGAGATCGATGACCTCAAGAAGAAGCTGGCCGAGGAAGATCAGCACTAGAAAGCCACTCTGGATGCCCAAGTTGTAGCCGAGGCCGATCTGGCATCACTTTACGAGAAGGTGGGGGCGTCACCTCCCTTGTAGAACGAGCGGCGGACAAGGCGAACCGAGCTTGGGGGCTACAACACACGCACTCCAAGATGTTCCAGGACCTCGAGCAGAGGCCTCGTCACACTCTGGGCTCCATCTGCAAGGGGAGCTTCTCCAGCCTGCTCGTGCCTGACAACACATGCTATCTTGTCTTTTTCACCAGTGTCATGGAATGGCTTGAAGAGGGCACATCGAAGGTGGGCAAACTCGCCAAAGAGGAAAGCCGTGAACTCCTTGCCCATGCATCAACGCGTGTCTTCAACCACTCTTTTGTTTCGACCCCGACTTCGACTTCGAGGCTGTGATAACCCTCGTCGCTGAAGTGGTCCGTGATGCCCTCAGGGAGTGGGTGGAAGATCATGTGGATGTGCTGAGCGCGTGGTTGACCCCTGACGACCGCGAAGATCAGCGCGGAGCTAAGGAACATGGGGGTGACGACGACGACGGCAACAACGACGCGTCTTCTTAGGCCGCTCTCCTTTCCTTACCTCCTAATATTTAACTGTGACCCCGCGGGGATGTGAAGAACATTTTGCTAGAATCTTTTAATGATGTACCAAACCACATTCGCGTCCTCCCGGGCTTGTTTTTTCCTTCACACTCATTTTCATGCTCTATGTCATTAAACATAGCCCCCGAGTGGGGGTCGATCGTCACTGATATACCGGGTCACGACGCCCGAGCAAGGCCAGGAGGTGAGCACTCCTGAGGCTAGAAGTTTTGGGAGCAACGCGTGCCTTCTGGATCACTCATGAGCATCGTGCGAGGACTTAGACGCCAAGGCCTTGGTAGGGTGGTGTGCGTAGGGGCAGGCCTGCGGCCTGATACTTCTCCAACGTATCTATAATTTTTTGATTGTTCCATGCTATTATATTATATATTTTGGATGTTTAATGAGCTTTAATTTACCTTTTTATATTATTTTTGGGACTAACCTACTAACCAAAGGCCCAATGCAAGTTGCTGTTTTTTTTGCCTATTTCAGTGTTTCGCAGAAAAGGAATATCAAATGGAATCCAAATGGAATGAAACCTTCGGGAGAGTTATTTTTGGAACAAACGTGATCCAGGAGACTTGGAGTGGCCATCAAGAAAGAAGCAAGGAGGCCACAAGGCAGGGGGCGCGCCCCCACCCTCGTGGGCCCCTCGCAGCTCCACCGACGTACTTCTTCCTCATATATATACCCATATACCCCGAAAACATCCAGGAGCACCACAAAACCCTATTTCCACCGCCGCAACCTTATGTACCCGTGAGATCCCATCTTGGGGCCTTTTCCGGCGCTTCGCCGGAGGGGGAATCGATCACGGAGGGCTTCTACATCAACACCATAGCCTCTCCGATGATGTGTGAGTAGTTTACCACAGACCTTTGGGTCCATAGTTATTAGCTAGATGGCTTCTTCTCCCTCTTTGGATCTCAATACAAAGTTCTCCTCGATCTTCCTGGAGATCTATTCGTTGTAATTCTTTTTGCGGTGTGTTTGTCGAGATCCGATGAATTCTGGGTTTATGATCAAGATTATCTATGAACAATATTTATTCTTCTCTGAAATCTTTTATGTATGATTTGTTATCTTTGCAAGTCTCTTCGAATTATCAGTTTGGTTTGGCCTACTAGATTGATCTTTATTGCAATGGGAGAAGTGCTTAGCTTTGGGTTCAATCTTGCGGTGTCCTTTCCTTGTGACAGCAGGGGCAGCAAGGCACAGATTATATTGTTGCCATCGAGGATAAAAAGATGTGGTTTATATCATATTGCTTGAGTTTATCCCTCTACATCATGTCATCTTGCCTAATGTGTTACTCTGTTCTTATGAACTTAATACTCTAGATGCATGCTGGATAGCAGTCGATGTGTGGAGTAATAGTAGTAGATGTAGAATCGTTCCGGTCTACTTGTCGCGGACGTGATGCCTATATACATGATCATGCCTAGATATTCTCATAATTATGCACTTTTCTATCAATTGCTTGACAGTAATTTGTTTACCCACCGTAATACTTATGCTATCTTGAGAGAAGCCACTAGTGAAACCTATGGCCCCAGGGTCTATTTTCCACCATATAAGTTTCCAATCTATTTTACTTTGCAAGCTTTACTTAGCAATCTATATCATAAAAATACCAAAAATATTTATCTTATTATCTCTATCAGATCTCACTTTTGCAAGTGGCCATGAAGGGATTGACAACCCCTTTATCGCGTTTGTTGCAAGGTTCTTATTTGTTTGTGTAGGTGCGAGGTGACTTGCGTGTAGTCTCCTACTGGATTGATACCTTGTTTCTCAAAAACTGAGGGAAATACTTACGCTACTTTACTACATCACCCTTTCCTCTTCAAGGGAAAATCAACGCAATGCTCAAGAGGTAGCACGGCCTGGAGCCCCTACCTCCAGGGCCCTTAATGTCGCTGGGACTGACCCAAGCGCCATGCCCAGCCCCCGCTCCCACGAGGTTCACGAGGGAGGCGTTAGGCGCGCGTGGCTGTCCAAAAACAAAATCCAACAATGTCAGTGTTTTAGGAACCAGGGTACCCAGACTTGCCTGCCTATGGCCCACAGCGTGGCTCCATCGACGGCCCGGTACGGCCCATCTACACCACCATCAAGACGAGACCCTCTTGAGGGTCCAAGCCTCACGAGGTGGGCGACATCAAGACCTCCGGAGGGAGCGGCCTTCCTAGGCTGCCTCTTGAAGAGCGAAGATTTCTATGCAGGTGCCCACCTCATGAGGTTGAGGTGATGCAAGCCATGACGACCAAGGTCAGGCGGGCGCCAGCGGGCGCAGAGCTGCAGGTTTCCCCTGTGGTGCTATGGAGGCAAGCGCAGGCGCGTGGTCCCGAGGAGTCACCCAAAGGTTTCCATTCCCCTGCAACAAGACCAAGACCGCCAGGATGGATGTCATCACCAAGCCCACCACGACGTCATGGCCAGAAGCTTTGCAGGTGAAGACCACCTTTCGTCAGGATAAGATGTACTACTTGTCCCCTTTCAAATTTGCCACTATGGGATCCCTTCCCGCCTATGCTTTGGGGGAAGAGGACCAAGGCCACTATAAATATAGGTTAGCCACCACCGTAGACGGGGGTCGATCGAATACTCAACTCACCCCCTCACCAGAGCAGACCTCGCAAGGTTGTTGTTCCCTATACTAGTTCATCCTCATCCCCTCTTGAGGCTAATCCACCCAAAGCAGGAGTAGGGTATTACACCGCAAGGTGGCCTGAACCTGGGTAAACTGTTGTGTCCATGTTCTTACTTGTTCATTGAGCTAGGCCATGGGGGTGATGAACTGGCTGGCTGGAGAGGTTGAGTTCTTCGCACACGCCCCAGAGTTCGAACCTTCTTTGGGTCTGCTGAGCCCTGAATCTGACATTTGGCGCGCCAGGCAGGGGCGTATCGAAGCTTCTCTTCCACCGTTCGCTCCGCCGCCCTTCCGTCGTTCCTATGGCCCACGCTCACCGCGTTCGTGCCGAGTGTAGGGCTGCCCGCGTCGCCTAGACGACGCCTGTGGGAAACCGTGCCCCTCGCCGCTCTGCCTCCCGGTGGCTAATGCCGCCACCGACCCTGCTGCCTGTGAACAGCAGGACTCGTCGCTGACACCATCAGTGCGACTCGACGGCCGCACCGCGGCTCGATCACCCACTCCAGCCACGACGTTGTCTTCTCACGCTCGGCATGGGCCGGCCAATGTATAGGCCGCACTGCTCATGGCGCGTGAGCTCCTACGCTATCGTCCGGCCAACGACCTCTATGAGGATTGGATTGGCCGCATCGCTGAGCTCATCAGCGCCGCTGGAGAGGTCCCTGCGCTGTCTCGCTCACTGTCTCCCCCGCCGTCTTAGGCGGGCGATGTGGCTCACGGCGCGCCTCCTCCTCCCCCTTAGCACAATGTCGTTCCTGAGCCCAGGCTTGAGGCACCCCAGCGCGACCCACCGCACAGGGCGCCGACGCGCGATGAAGAAAGCTGCCAGGTGGTGCAGCAGCCCCAAGGAGAGGCACGTGCGCTTCCAGCACCGCCCCATCAAGACCGCGTGCCGCCAAAGGCAACAGCGCGCGGGCGTCAAGATTAGGATCCTCCCCTGCCACTGGCCCCTGTGAGTGCGGCAGGTTGCCGTGCTTTCACCCTTGAGCTGCACCGTGTTGTCTGGCCCGACAAGTTCAAGCCGGATCTGCCCCCATGCTACGACAGCACTCCTGACCCCGCCGAGTTCCTCCATCTCTACGAGCTAAGTATCGAGGCGGCGAGCGGCAACTACAAAGTCATGGCGAACTGGTTTCCCATGGCTCTCAAGGATGGCGCATGCTCGTGGCTCCTGAACCTTCCGGTGGGGTCGAGCTCCTCTTGGGACGAGCTGCGCGAGCACTTCATCGCCAACTTTCAAGGCACTCGTGACCCCGCTCCCGCAGCAGGTGACCTACGGCACATCAAGCAGTAGCCAGGCGAAACGTTGCACAAGTACATACAACGCTTCACCAACGTTCGCCTCAAGATCCCTAAGGTGTCGGATGAGGCTATGATATGTCTCCAATGTATCTATAATTTTTTATTGTTCCATGCTATTATATTATCATTCTTGGATGTTTTATAATCATTTTATAGTCATTTTATATCATTTTTTGGTACAAACCTATTGACATAGTGCCCAGTGCCAGTTGCTGGTTTTTTGCATGTTTTTTACATCGCAGGAAATCAATACCAAACGGAGTCCAAACATAGTGAAACTTTTTGTGGATTTTTTATGGACCAGAAGACACCAAATGGGCTGGAGAAGCACCTGGGGGTGCCCTGAGGGGGGCACAACCCACCAGGGCGCGCCCAGGTGGGTTGTTGTAACACCCCGGATGTAATTTACGTTATCTGTACTCCAACTCTTGCCGTTTCCGGCCTAAGTTATATTATTTTCTCCGTTGTCGGGTTTTTGTCTTCATGTGTTGTTGCCTTTGTCATGCATCTCATATCATGTCATCATGTGCATTGCATTCGCATACGTGTTCGTCTCATGCATCCGAGCATTTTCCCCGCTGTCCGTTTTGCATTCCGGCGCTCCTATGTCCTCCGGTGGTCCTTTCTACCTCTTTTCGTGTGTGGGGGTTAAACATTTCCGGATTGGACCAAGACTTGCCATGCGGCCTTGGTTTACTACCGGTAGACCGCCTGTCAACTTTCGTGCCATTTGGACTTCGTTTGATACTCCAACAGTTAACCGAGGGACCGAAAAGGCCTCGTTTGTGTTGCAGCCCAACACCCTTCCAATTTGGCCCAAAACCCATCAAAAACCTTTCCATCATCTAGAGCGTTCGATCACGATCGCGTGGCCGAAAACCGTGCTCAATTTGGAGCCTCCTAGCTCCTCCTACCTATAAAAGCCTCCCCCCTCAAAAATCCCGGGTCTCTTTCTCCCCCTAACCCTAAAAACTCCACCCGCCGCCGCCGGACAAAAATCCAGGCAGCGGACGTGTCCGCCCGCTCCGCCGGACCTATCGGGTGACGCCACATGTCCCGGGCGGGAGCCCCACTTCGCCGCCGCCGCGCGGGCCTGCCAGGCCCAACGTCGGCCCTCCCCGCCGCCGTCCGGGCTAGAGGCGCCCGCCCGCGCGCCTTCGTCCCCTTCCTCGCCTCCGCCGCCCGCCACCTCGCCTCCACCGCCCGCCAGCTCGCCGGCCGCCCCCGCCAAGACGCCAAGTCCGCCAGATCCAGCGCCCCTGCCGCCGCGCCCTCCTTCTTCCCCATATCCGGCGCCCCTCCTCTCCTCCGGTCGCCGGCGACCTCTCTCCGACCGCTACAGGGATCCCGGTGAACCTCGGGTCACGTGCACCCCGTATCTGGATCTGGATCTGAGAAATCCGGTTGACTTCTTCCCCTTGAACCCTAATTGTTTTTGCAAACTTTGGCATGTCGTAACTCTGCATCCGTAGCTCCGATTCGTGCGTGTAGCATATCCAAATGTTCGCCTCGACGAGTACATCATTTCATATCATTGCATCATTTTCATTTGAGCTCATCTTGATGCCCGAAATGTGTTGGAAGAGGGCTATGTGAGGAATTTGGCAGATCTGTTTCATCAAATAGCTTTTTGTCATTTTTGCCATGTTTAATATGTGCATGCTATGTTCGTGAGCTCTACATGTGTTTTGTTATATGCCATGCCATCCTTACAAAGGTGCTTGCCATGTATTTTTGTGATATTTGTGGTGACTAGAACAAGCTTGCAAAGTAGCGTAATCGGTAATGTTGATTTCAGGGACTTAGAATTTCTCCAAGTCCTTGTCCTGATTTTGTCGTTATGCCATATGTTCATGTTCTTTCCTAGTGATCCGTGCCTCTTTTGAAGATGGTCAGTATGGATGTTTTGTTATCATTGTGGTGCTCTATCCATCCATGTCTTTGTTTTCATTTATGGAGCACCCTAGCTTGAGTCAATCGAGCTCTACTTTTGCTATTAAGTGAATCCTGGCAGATTGTTGACATGATTAGCGATTTTGTCGAGGATGTTGCTATTGATCCGTGTATGCTATGATGTTGTTCTTGCCATGTCTAGCTTCTATGCTATGTTTTATTGATGGGTATATTCTTAGTTTGTCATGCCCTGCTCTGTAGTGAGTGCATCAAGCTCGTAAACATGCCTACTCGTTAACTGATTTGCATGCTCCAGTTTTCCACTAAGTCTGAAATCTGTTTATGTTTTTGCTATGTTCACATGCTTGCAATTGTATTTTCTGATCCCTTTTGGCTCAAGGTCACTAAGGGACTTTTGTTAAGTGCTTTGAGTTGCTTCATGACATGCCTTGCTTTGCCATGTGAAGTTCCTGTAGCTTGTAGTTTTCATGCCCTAAAGTGTGCTTCCTGATCTTAAATCCTAGACTTGTGTTAATTTCACTAAGTCTGAAACCTGTTAGCAATTGCTCTTTTGCCATGCTTGTTTGAACCTGTTAATGGATGAATTAGCCGTAGCTTAGTGTTCATATTTTCTCAAGCATCATGTGTGTATCCCCTCCATGTATTTTGTTGCCATTTTTGAGTGCTGTAGCATATATATCTTGATGCATTTAGTTGATCACTTGTTGTTTATCGCAGACCGATACCATATTTGTTTTGCTTGCCATTTCCAAACCGTGCATCCGATTCCGGCGATCTTTATATCGATTTAAACCGAAATCACCTCACCTTTCCAGTGGCACTCTTGGATTTCCATGTTGAGGCCAGGTTCAATCATTCCTTGTCAAATGTTGCATATGCATCACATACCGCGTCCCGCATATCATACCATGTTTGCATCATGTTGTTTGAGCATTGCACGTGGTTGATTGTGTTCCGTTTGCTTGTTGTTATTGTTTGGGGAGAGCCGGGAGATGAGTTCGCGAACGAGGAGCCCGTTGAGTTTGCTTACGAGGATCAAGTCAATTCTGACAACTTTGCAGGTAAGATGATCATACCCTCGAAATCACTTCTATCTTTGCTTGCTAGATGCTCGCTCTTTTGCTATGCCTATGCTATGATACCTACCACTTGCTTATCATGCCTCCCAAATTTCCATGTCAAACCTCTAACCCAACACGTCCTAGCAAACCATTGATTGGCTATGTTCCCGCTTTGCTCAGCCCCTCTTATAGCGTTGCTAGTTGCAGGTGAAGATTGGAGATCGTTCCTTGTTGGAACTTTGTTTATTGTCGGGATATCACTATATTATCTTGTTATATTAATGCACCTATATACTTGGTAAAGGGTGGAAGGCTCGGCCTTATGCCTGGTGTTTTGTTCCACTCTTGCTGCCCTAGTTTCCGTCATATCGGTGTTATGTTCCCGGATTTTGCGTTCCTTACACGGTTGGGTTATAATGGGAACCCCTTGACAGTTCGCCTTGAATAAAACTCTTCCAGCAATGCCCAACATTGGTTTTACCATTCGCTACCTAGCCTTTTTCCCTTGGGTTTCGCGGACTCAAGGATCATCTTTATGTTAACCCCCCCGGGCCAGTGCTTCTCTAAGTGTTGGTCCAACTGAGCGATGTCCGGGGCTACCAGGGGCAACTCTGGGCTGGCCTACCCGACGTCTTGCTTATCCGGTGTGCCCTGAGAACGAGATATGTGCAGCTCCTATCGGGATTTGTCGGCACATCTGGGTGGTGTTGCTGGTTTAGTTTTACCATTGTCGAGGATGTCTTGTAACCGGGATGCCGAGTGTGATCGAAATGTCTCGGGAGAAGGAATATCCTTCGTTGACCGTGAGAGCTTGTGATGGGCTAAGTTGGGACTCCCCTGCAGGGATTTGAACTTTCGAAAGCTGTGCCCGCGGTTATGGGCAGATGGGAATTTGTTAATGTCTGGTTGTAGATAACATGAAACCTAACTTAATTAAAATGAATCAACCGCGTTTGTAACCGTGATGGTCCCTTCTCGGCGGAGTCCAGGAAGTGAACACGGTGTTGGAGTAATGCTTGACGTAGGTTGTTTTAGGATCACTTCTTGATCATAGTTATTCGTCCATGCTTTGCCTTCTCTTCTCGCTCTCTTTTGTGAATAGTCTAGCCACCATATATGCTAGTCGCTTGCTGCAGCCCCTCATCATACCTTGCCTTACCTATAAGCTTAAATAGTCTTGATCGCGAGGGTGTGAGATTGATGAGTCCCCGTGACTCACATATTACTTCCAAACCAGATGCAAGGACCGATGATACCGCTCAAGACGATGCGCTTGAGCTCAAGTGGGAGTTCGATGAAGACTCTCGTCGTTACTATGTGTCTTTCCCAGATGATCAGTAGTGGTGCCTAGTTGGGGCGATCGGGGACGTTGTCGCATGTGGGGGTTGATCTTTATTTTGGTACCGTAGTCGGACCATGGGTGTATTGGATGATTGTAATGTTATTCATGTATTTGTGTGATGTGGCGAGTGTAAGCCAACTATGTACCTTATCCCCTTTTATCTATTTACATGGGTTGTTGTGAAGATTACCTTACTTGCGACATTGCTTTCAATGCGGTTATGCCTCTAAGTCGTGCTTCGATATGTAGGAGATTTAGCCGCATCGAGGGCGTTACATGTGCCCACCTCAGTGGCCTCCTGAACCGCCCGTTTGCTCTATAAATACCCCAATATTCCAGAAACCCTTGGGGAGTCGACGAAAATCAATTCCAGCCGCCGCAAGTTCCAGAAACACCAAATCCAATCTAGATACCATCATAGAGGGGTTCATCATGTCCATTGGTGCCTCTTCGATGATGCATGAGTAGTTCTTCGTAGACCTACGGGTCCGTAGTTAGTAGCTAGATGGTTTCCTTTCTCTCGTTTGATTCTCAATACAATGGTCTCTTGGAGATCCATATGATGTAACTCTTTTTGTGGTGTGTTTGCTGGGATCCGATGAACTTTGAGTTTATGATCAAATCTATCTTTTTATCCATGAAAGTTATTTGAGTCTTCTTTGATCTCTTATATGCATGATTGCTTATAGCCTCGTATTTCTTCGCTGATATTTGGGTTTTGTTTGGCCAACTTGATCTATTTATCTTGCAATGGGAAGAGGTGCTTTGTGATGGATTTGATCTTACGGTGCTTGATCCCAGTGACAGAAGGGGAACCAATATGTATGTATCGTTGCCATTAAGGATAACAAGATGGGGTCTATTTCTACATAAATAGATCTTGTCTACATCATGTCATCGTTCTTATTGCATTACTCTATTTCTCCATGAACTTAATACACTAGATGCATGTTGGATAGCGGTCGATGTGTGGAGTAATAGTAGCAGATGCAGGCAAGAGTCGGTCTACTAATCTTGGACGTGATGCCTATAAAATGATCATTGCCTGGATATCGTCACGATTATTTGAAGTTCTATCAATTTCCCAACAGTAATTTGTTTACCCACCGTTTGCTATTTTTCTCGAGAGAAGCCACTAGTGAAACCTACGACCCCCGGGTCTCTTCTTTATCATATTTGCTTTTGTGATCTATTTTTATTTGCTTTTATTCTCAGATTTATTAAACCAAAAATACAAAAATACCTTGTTGCAATTTATTCTTATTTATTTTTTCTCGTGTTCCTGCGCGATCTATCTATCAAATTATTACAACTCTCTCACGTCCATTTGTCAATTTCTGTCGCCATTACCCGAAAGGGATTGACAACCCCTTTAATACGTTGGGTTGCGAGGACTTATTATTTGTGTGCAGGTGCCGTTCACATAGTGTTGCGTGATTCTCCTACTGGTTCGATAACCTTGATCTCATCACCGAGGGAAATACCTACCGTTGTTGTGCTGCATCATCCCTTCCTCTTTGGGGAAATACCGACATAGTTCAAGCAAACATCAGGCTATCATCTCGGCATTCTCTGATGGCGTCTGGGATGTCAAGATGAAAGAGGAGCTCGCCATTCACAAGGACCTATGCTCGGCTCTGGAGATGTTCAACATGTCAGCCAGGTGCGCGAGGGCAGAGGAAGGTCGCCTCTCCCTCCTGGAGCCTCCGGAGGTCGATCGTGAAGAAAAGAAGGCCAAGGCTAAGGACGTGAAGCGCAAGGGCACCGCCGTTCTCGCGGCCGAGCCTAAGATGAAGCGCGGTTGAGACCACCCCAAATCTTCCAAGGGCAGCCGCCCATCCTGCGTCTTCCACAACGTCCACAACCACAACACCAACGACTGCCAGGAGCTCAGGGCAATCCGCGACGGGCACTTGGGCCGCCGTCCCGAGCGCAACGACCATCGCTACAACCACGGAGGAGGCCGCGGTGGGGGCCGCTGGGACAATCGCGACCCCTCGAGGACTGGTGCGATCAACCCCATTAGGACTGCTGGCAGGGCCAGCCTCACTATGGCCCTTGGAGGGACCATCCTCGTGAGGACCGTCCTCAGTGCAATGCTGGTCTCCCTACGCTTCCGCTGCCACCAAGGAGGAATGATGACCACCACCAGGACGATGGAGCTGGGGGCTTCCGAGAGCCTCACACCATTGCCTGCATCCTGGGTGGTGCTCAGGCCCCCGCCTCTCATCGCATCTTCAAGCAGTTCGCTCGTGAGGTGAACGCGGCCCTCCCCAAGCTCAAGGCGTCGCATACCCTCACGTGGTCCAAGTACGCCATCACTTTTGACTCTACAAACCAGCTCAAGTATTCAGCTACCATTGGTGCGCTCCCAATGCTCTGCTCTCCAACCATCAACAATGTCCTCGTCACCAAGACACTCATCGACGGTGGCACGGGGCTCAACGTCGTCTCCGTCGAGACGTTCGAGAGGCTCTAGGTGCCCTACGACTAGCTCCTCCCCACCGGGCCTTTCTCAGGGGTGACCGACGGCTCCACCATCCCCATAGGGCAGATTCGTCTCCCCGTCACCTTCGGCAAGCGCGACAACTACCACATCGAGCTCATCGACTTCGACGTCGCCCACATTTGCCTCACGTACAATGCCATCCTTGGGTATCCGGCCCTCGCCAAGTTCATGGCAGTGACTCACCACGGCTACAATGTCCTCAAGATGCCAGGAAGTGGCGACATCATCATGGTCGCCTGCGATGAGAAGGATACAGTGTGCTCCCTCAGGCGCGCCTATCAGGCCGGAGGAGTCGAGAACTCAGATGACGAGGGTGCCATCCGCCCTCCTGAGGCCGTCCCCAAGAAGAAGAAGCAGCTACTCCTTAGGGGCCGTCAGGAGGCTAGGGTGACTGAGGATCGTGCCTCAGGTCTTGCGGCCACTACTGGGGCGCCTTCCCCTCTCGCATAGGAAGGCGCGCCCAGCGCCCCTCTCAGGACGGGCTCAGGGCTCTTCTCTGGAGGGCCTTTGACCTGACCAGTGTCACGCGGGAGGCGTTCGGGCACCATGTGGAGGTGTGCTTCAACGCGTGCTTCCATGAGCAGGGCACAGGGCGAAAGGCGTCAGGCGCTCAGGAGTTCATCACCAAGGCGATTGAGGAGCTTCAGGAGGCGCGGGCCATGCGCGGCAAGCGCCGCCCGGCATCACTCAGTGCAGCTGTCGACCCGGACATGGGTGGCGAGCTGCGCATCTGTGTCAACATCCCATGCCTCAACATGGCTACTTCTCAGGAGCTTTTTTGGCCGTCCCGCGTCAGATGAAGTGGTGGCTACCCCTACAGCTACATCCGCATGCCATTCGGCTTGCTGAATGCGGCTGCCTCGCACTAGTGCTGCATGTAGGGCATCCTGGAGGCTCATGAGGCTAGGCGCCAGGCGATCTTGACGGAGGAGGTGCTGGAACCTCGCGAGCCCACCGGGACTTAGGGGCTGGCCGACTCGTGAGGAGTGACTTCTGCAGCATGCATCTTCAGCTACCCCAACACTTCTGCAATGATGGTGCCAGGTGACTTTTTGGTTTGTTCAGTTGTGGGCGCCCCTCAGGCTACATTATCCTCAGGTTGCTAGGGGCCTGTCCTGCAGCCTCACCATTTTGATTCATGTACCCCGGACTAGTTATGCATGCTCTAGTTATCACGGTTGTTGATATTGCCATTGCCGTTTAGTTATCTATAGAGTTGCCCCTCATGGCCTCTGCGCGTTGCTAAACCTGCCTCTTGCTCACCCCGCAACGGGGGCTACTGGCACGGCGCCTGTGCTCGGGTCCGTCCGTGCAGCACTAATAAACCTAAGAGACTGAGCTCTGGCTCATGACCGGCCCCGCGCACGTCACCTCACTGGGTCCTTAGTGCCTTCATCTTCTTGTGGAAAGATCATCGGTAGGATAGCAAGCGCGACTGCGTCCCGTGTTTTCTTTTTTCAGCTAACTCGCAGGAACCTCTGGAGCGGGGACCACTAGCAGCTCCGCCTGCCCCTCGAGGTGCAACACCTCCTGGGCACCCCCTGAGAGCCAACCATTATTTTCTCTCGCAAATCACTTGCACCGCGCCTCAAGGGCCCCTACTAGCTCTCGAGCCCTCACCTCCTGGCCTTGACCACGACATCGCGACTTAGCATACTAGCGGCGACTGAGCCTCGCTCGAGGGCCGGGACCCGACGTCGTAGAGCACCCGGACGAGGGAGAAGGATGGGGACGACACGAGCCCTACCTAGGTGCACCATCGGGAGAAGGACACATCATAACATCACGCAAGAAGCTCGTCCTTGCATCTAAAGAGTCATCACGGGCTTGCCAAGATAAGTTACCTCACACTCGCATGATGACACGAACCTTATGGTCGACACTGTGTCTCTAGCAATCTCGCTCGGGCAAGGATGTTTCCCTTTCAGTCTTTCGGGGGCCGCTTGCGCGCCAAAGGGGACATCCTAAGCATCATGCCTCAGGGGCTCTTACTGGACCTCGGGCCGCTCACCTCCTAGCCTTGACCACAGCATTGCGACGTGGCATACCAGCGATGGCCCAAGCTTGCCTGGGGACTAGGTCCTGTCGGCATAGAGCGCTAAGCTATCGCAGGAATGAAAGGGGGAACCATGCTAGGGTGAGAGATGGAAACACGACGTCGAATTAGAAATGATAACATTAAAGTGGGAGCATTATAGCTTTTTAAATACCCCCACGGGGCTCATCATGATTTTGTGCAGAAATGAAGCAAACGGGAAAACCCCTAAGAGCCATGGCCATGGCGACATCACCAGTGACGCCGGGATGGTGCTGCTCCTCCCCCTAGGTCTGAGCGCGGTGGCACGGCGGCTCATAGCTGCCATCGCTGCTCGAGTCTGGTCCGGATGAGGTGCTGCTGCTGTCGAAGGAGTCATGGACAAGGCCAAGGGCAAGTTCACCGCTTGTTGCCTCACCGCCTTGGCCGCCTCTCCTGGGGCGGCATTCCAGGCACCGACCATCCTCACCGAAGACCTTGAAGGAGAGCATCGAAGCTCCAACACACTCGAAGTGGATGGCGTGACCTCCCTCCGGGCGGTAGGCGCGGGCAATTGCTTCCCATTCGCGGGTCATGAAGACGTCGCCGGAGTCGACGACCTCGACTTCTGCTTCTGAAGCCTGGCTGCAGCATCCGTCGTGCTGCAACCACAACTGGACAGCCCCCCTCTGCGGTATCTCCATCACGAGGTACCGCAGGAGCCGAATCCATGTGTGCGGCGGCATTGCCGCTTGTCGGTGTCAAAACCAGCGGATCTCGGGTAGGGGGTCCCAAACTGTGCATCTAGGGTCGATGGTAACAGGAGACGGGGGACACGATGTTTACCCAGGTTTGGGCCCTCTTGATGGAGCTAATACCCTACTTTCTGCTTGATTGATCTTGATGAATATGAGGATTACAAGAGTTGATCTACCACGAGATCATAATGGCTAAACCCTAGATGTCTAGCCTGTATGATTATGATTATCTCTACGGACTAAACCCTCTGGTTTATATAGACACCGGAGGGGCGCAGGGTTGTACAAAGTCAGTTTTACAAAGGAAGGAATCTACATATCCGAACGCCAAGCTTGCCATCCACGCAAAGGAGAGTCCCATCCGGACACAGGAATAAGTCTTCTGTCTTGTATCTTCATAGCCCATTAGTCCGACCCATGTTACATAGTCCAGACGTCCGAGGACCCCTTAATCTAGGACTCCCTCAGTAGCCCCTGAACCAGGCTTCGATGATGATGTGTCCGGCGCGCAGATTGTCTTCGGCATTGCAAGGCGGGTTCCTCTTCCGGATACTCCAAAACAGCCTTCGAACACAGAAAACGCATCCGACTCTGCAAAACAAGTACCACACATACACGTAGAGAATATGATATTTCACGAGTCCAATCTACTGACAACTTTTGTAGCGTGACATCACGTCGCTGTCCGGTCATTATTTTGAACCGTTTTTAGCCTCCCGCTCCATGTTTCAAGATGCGGTTTTATTGGCATGTCTTGTCGAAGCAGAGATCGTGTCCCCTTATTGCGGGATTCTCATCAATACGGGCGTGGGTAATCCAGCCACGCCGTCTGCACGACCTTTAGGGAATAGGCGAGTTTTAAGGCGAGTGGGGAGGCGCTTGATATTCGTAGTCTTTATAAAGGGATAAGGATTTCACCTTTTCACCCACGCCTTCTTTCTCTCTGCCATCCATTCTCAAGCTCCAGCGCCCAAGCTTCCATCCTTTCCACCTCAAAAAGCACTCCAGCCATGTCCGGATCTGGAGCGTAGGGCAAGTGGATGGTTTCCTCCGTCAAGGAGAAGGACATCACCAAGCTCCGGGAGGCTGGGTACTTAGCCCAGGAAATTGCCCACCGGCTTCCAGCAAAGGGGCAGATCATCCCACCCCGGAGCTCCATGAGAGGCTGGTATTCATCCCCCACTTTGTTCGCGGATTGGGATTCTCTCTCCACCCATTCGTCCGCGGGCTTATGTTCTACTACAGGCTGTATTTCGATGATATGTCCCCTATCTACTTCCTCAACATCTCGACATTCATTGTCGTGTGTGAGGCCTTCCTCCACATCCCATCCCAGTTCAGATTGTGGTTAAAGATCTTCAATGTGAAGCTGAAGGTAGTGGGCGGTCAACATGCAGAGTGCGGAGGTGCCATGGTGAGCAAGATGCCCAATGTCTCATGGCCCAAAGGTACCTTCATGGAGACCGTCAAAGGGTGGCAACATCAATGGTTCTATGTCATAGAGCCTTGCGACGCCACCTGGGCCGCGGCTCCCGAATTCCAGTCTGGCGCCCCGATGCGGCTCACCTCCTGGCTAGAGAAGGGCATGGACTGGTCTTCGTCGGATGAGCTGACAGCACTTCAGACGCGCATCAGGAGCATGGTAGACAAGAACATCAAGCTTGTCAATGCGATCCAGGTGATGCTTGTTCGCCGGATCCTTCCGTGCCAAAGCTGGACTTGCCATTTGTGGGAGTTCGATCCGGCCGAGCACCAGACCTTGCAATAGTTCTTCGGCACTATGCACGAAGACATCTGGAAGCTGCTCTTCAAGGCCAACGAGACGTGGCCGGTGACGACCAAGGACCATGGGCATGACCTGGCCCATCCCGCCAGTCCGGTAAGTTTTTTGTATTTCAAGGTGTATCCTTTACTTGCATACTCAAGGAAGACGCCTAAGCTTCCCTATTTTTTTGTTTAGGGCTGGACAAAGAAGGCGAAGCGGATTCAGTGTCTGGCTCCGCTACCCGAAAACCCAGCAATCCCACTTCTGACGAAGATGCTGGTTCCGGCACCCTACCAAGCACCAGAGAAGAAGGCCAAGGAGACCAAAAGTGGCCTCCGCCGTAAGGGCACTTCGGACGTGACAGCCGAAGATGCCGAGATCCACCCCTCCCCCACCGAGGACGAGGAGGAGGAGGAGGAAAGCAACTAGAGGCAGACCCACTCCTCCCCCATCGAGGAAGAAAAGGGCGGCCTCCATGCATCTAGAGGCAGAGGCATCCAAGAAGGGGAAGGTCTCCCTCGCGGATAACTCCGCGTGGGACATCGATAGCGGCTCCGAGTGGCGCCCCAGGGATAAGCCCCTGGCCGAATCATAAGTACTCAAAGACGCGCACATATATCTAGCTCCTTTACTCCATGGTTTTGACATGTTGAATCATGCGCTGCAGTCCGGCTCGTTCTGACCTCCAGCGATCCTTATCTTCGGGGAATTCGCTAGATCCGAAGGTGATGGACAGCGGGTCCCTTCCGAGGCCTCTTCTGCCAAGGCCATGGATGACACCGAGGTGCTGTCCCGAAGGACCTCCCCATGCCAGGGAGAGATGCAGGAGGCCATCAGGGTGGCACCACAGGGTGAAACCTCAGCTGCCAGACACATGGGGGAGCAAATCCCCGTGGAGACTGGCAATGGGGGCCATATCCAATCCGGCCCCCAGCCGAATACAATTCCGGAGACCTACATGGCTCCGTAATCAGGCAAGCAGCCTCCTTCGAAAGAAGGAGGTGCACCGATTCCATCGGTGACCTCTGTCCATCCAGAGGCACCGAATACTCTACTCGAAGCGCCGCGAAGTGCTTCCATTGTTGAGGAACACCGTACCCTCATGGGTACGGTGGTTGAGAGAATTCAATCCGTGAAGAGCGGACTAACCGAAGCCTGCACAAGCCTTCTAATAGGCTTTGAGGTACGAAACACAATTTATGCAAAAGGAATGTCATAGTATAGACAGTAGCCCCTGAGACACTGTCCGGTGTTCGAAAAGAAAAGCTGGACAGAGGATGAAATAGTTTTCGTAGGATACTAACCATACGTGTCTATGTGAATAAGCAGGCGTCTTTGCTGGCTGTGACCTCTCATGCTGCTGAGGTCTCTAGACTGAAGCAGAGTCTGGGGCGGACCGAGGAAGAGCTCGGCAGTGTGAAAAAACAGCTGAAGGACCATCAAGGTATGGAATGACCTTGTGTAGATTCAGAAAGGATGAATGATTTATGTTGACCATAGTGCCATAATATTTTGTAGGAGCGGCGCCGAGGTGGAGACCCTCAAGAAGGTGCTGGTCGAAGCCCAGGAGAGAGCGGCAAAGGAACAAGCCACTCGCGAGAAACATGAGGCCAAGCTTGGTGAGGTCCAGCAGGAGCTCCAGGACGCCGTGAAGAAATGCGAGTCCTTGGACCGCAATATTGCGGATCAAGAGTCTGAACTTGCCAAGGCCCGCCAAAGCGCACACAATGCCCGGGTTGAAGCCCAGGGCACCCTCAAGGAAATCCTGGAGGCCAAAAAAATCGTGGTGGGTAACATCTTTATTATGCAGAGTAAGTATGTGAAGGAAATGTTCCTCTTACTAACACGGATTTGGAGTTCTTCAGGGGCGTTTGTGGATCTGCCGTGCAGTGTTGCTGATGCTGCGGAATTCTTCCAAGCCAAAGAGGGGAGCTCAACGGAGAAGCTGTTCTAGTCGCAATACCTTGCGCCAGAGCATCCAGTGCCCTTTAGCGATCAGTTGAAACAGCTGACCGAACTGCATAGGGTGGCCGAACTGGCCATGAAGGATTTAATAGTCCGTCTATGGCCTGCCGACGCCATACCCAGCAGCTACTTCGGGCTCGTGAAGCGGCTAGTCAATGCCTGCCCTCGGCTTGATGCCGCAAGCGGTTGGTCTACATTGAAGGTGTGCGGATGGCCTTCGCCTGTGTCAAGGTGCAGTGGGCGAAGATGGACACCGTCAAGCTCGCCACCGAGGGACCGCCCGCGGGCAAGGAGCACCGCACGCCCGAGCAGTATTTTGATTATGTCTTAAAGGGATCCCGCATTGTAGAGGGCCAGTGTTCAAAAGACATTATCTTGGAATGAAGTCATTCATGTTATCCCTTCCTGTGTTATGAAACAAAGCCATTATGTAATATAATGGTAATACCCCGGATGTAACATGCCATATTTGTAACTCCGACTCTTGCCATTTTTGGCTTTAAGTTATGAGATCCCCTTCGTGGTTGGGTTTTGCCTTTCGTTTTGCATTTTGTTCATGTCATGCATTTCATATCATGTCATCATGTGCATCGCATTTGCATTCGTGTTCGTCTCATGCATCCGAGCATTTTCCCTGTTGTCCGTTTCGTAATCCGACACTCCCACATGCACCGGCGCACCCCTCTTGTCTCTTTTCGCGAGCGGGAGTTAAACGTTCTTGGAATGGGCCGAGATTTGTCAAGTGGCCTTGGTACACCACCAGTAGACCGCCTGTCAAATTTCGTTCCATTTGGAGCCCGTTTGATACCCCAACGGTTAACCGGGTAACCGCAAAAGCCTCTTGTGTGTTACAGCCCAACACCCCTCCAAAACAGCCCTATAACCCATCTAAACCATCTCCGTGTTCTCCGCCGTTGGATCACGATCGTGTGAGCGAAAACGGCACCTTATTTGGACATTCCTACCTCCTTCTACCTATAAATATGTGCATCTCCCCCGAAATTCGGGTCCAAACCCTAGTCTTCTTGCACCTCGCGCCGCCGGACAAGTCCGTCCGCGCCGGACGTGTCCGCCGGACGCGTCACCCTGGCCAATCGCGAGACGCCACCTCAGCCGCCGCCGCCTCGCGCCCAATCCCCCGCCACCACATCATCCGCCGCTAGCCACTCTCTCCTCCGCGCCCGCCTCCGGCCCGCGAGTCGCCCGCCGTCGCCCGCGCGCCTCCGCTCCGCCTCGCCGCCCCCGTGCCTTCACCGTCGGTCGCCGCCGCTCGACTGCACCGCGTGTCGTGCTGCTGCTTCGCCTGGACGCTGCCGCTCCTCTCCGCCGGACCCGCTCAACTCCGGTCGCCGCCCTTCATCGGCCTCCTCCGTTGAGATCCGGCGACCCCGCGCCCAGATCCGGTATTTCCCCCAACTCCGGCGCCGTTCCCTCCCTCTCGGGCAAGTCCTCCGGTGAGCTCACGCTGCCGCCTTGTAATCCGTGCCACGGCCAAACCCTAATCCGCGAGGTGAAATTCCACCAAGTCCCGGAGCTCCCTGTTATTTTATGCCTTGTTCAACATGTCATATTTCGGTGACCGTGGCTCCAAATGATGCATATGACATGTATTAATGTTTGTCTCATTGAGTTCTTCATGTTAGAAGTATTTCCATGCATGCTACTGTCAATTATGATGCCATTTTCATTATTGCACTAGTGCTATAAAATGTTAACAGCTGGTGCTTATCAAATCATGATGTTTTGTCATTTTTGTTGCATTTGATGTGTGCTTTATTTGAGCATGAGGTCTACATGTGTTCTGAACTACAACATGCCATCTTTACAGAGGTGCAAGCCTTGTATTTTTGTGATCTACGTGGTGACTAGCACAAGCATGCAAACTAGGCTCCGTGATGTTGCTGTTTTCAGGGACTTTGGATTTTGCGAAGTCTTTTTCCTGCTGTTATTTTGATGCCATGTAAACTTGATGCTACATAGTGATCCATGCTTATTTTGGGATACTTAAGTAAGGATTTTTTGAGCATGTGGTTATGCTCTATCCATTCATGCCCCTGTTTGCAATTATGAAGTGATCTAGAATGTATTTTTGCTTGCTCTACTTTTGCTATAAAGTGTTCCTGGCAGTTTGTTAACATGTTAATCCATATTTCCATGGTTGTTGCTAGTGATCCATGCATCCTATGAACTTGCTCTTGCCATGGTTAGATTCATGAACATATCATCTTGCTATTGGTATGCTTATGTTGTCATTCAATCATTTGCGGTGAGTGGCATGAGCTCGCAAAGTTGCTATCATAAATCTGCTTATGCTATGCTCTGTTTTTCTTCTAAGTCTAAAATTGTTAATAAAACTTGCTATGTTTACATGGGTGCCATCATATCTTCTGTGCCTTTCTGGCTGATGTCCACTAAGGGATGCATTTAGTAGAATCATGGCATGCCTTTGTTGCTATGATATCTTCCTGTAGCATGATGTTTGCTTGCTCTACACATTGCTTCCTGATATTGTTTTTGACATGTTAGTACTTTCACCAAGTCTGTGAGGTTGATATTTTTTGCACTTTGCCATGCTTGTTTGAACCTGTTCTAGTGTGATTTAGCCGTAGCTCAGTGTTCATGTTTTGTCAAGCATCTCTTGTACATCACTGCCATATGCTTTGTTGCTATGGTTTAGTGCAGTAGCTTAGTTTCTTGTTGCATTCTAAGTGGCATCATGCTGTTAATCGCAGATTTGTGTCATTCTTGTGATGATTGCCATTTGCAAACCGTGCATCCGTTTCTTGTGATCTTTATATCGATTTCAACCGAAATCATCTCATCTTTCCAGCGGCATACTTGGTTTGCCAAGTTGATGCCTTGATCTTTCTTTCCCTTCTGGAGCATGCATATGCATTGCATATCATGTCTTGCATATCATGCCATGTATTGCATCATGTTGCTTGTGCATTGCACCGTGATTGATTGTTGTTCCATTGCTTGTGTTCTTGCTTTGGGTAGAGCCAGGAGACGAGTTCATGAATGAGGAACCAGTTGAGTACGCTAACAAGGATTAAGCTTTCAACAACTCTGAGAACTTTGCAGGCAAGATGACCGTACCCTCGAAATCACTTCTATCTTTGCTCTGCCAGTTGTTCGTTCTATCGCTATGTCACGCTACCTACCACTTGCTATATCATGCCTCCCATATTGCCATATCTATTATTTACTTTAATGCATCTATATACTTGGTAAAGGGTGGAAGGCTCGGCCTGTTGCCTGGTGTTTTGTTCCACTCTTGCCGCCCTAGTTTCCGTCATACCGATGTTATGTTCCTTGATTTTGCGTTCCTTACACGGTTGGGTGTTATGGGAACCCCTTAACAGTTCTCCTTGAATAAAACTCCTCCAGCAAGGCCCATCCTTGGTTTTACATTTGCCTACCTAAGCCTTTTCCCTTGGGTTCTGCAAACTCAAGGGTCATCTTTATTTTAAACCCCCCGGGCCAGTGCTCCTCTAAGTGTTGGTCTGAAACGGGCAACCTGCGGGGCCACCTCGGGGCAACTTGAGGGCTGGTTTTACTTGTAGATTGACCTATCCGGTGTGCCCTGAGAACGAGATACGTGCGACTCCTATCAGGATTTGTTGGCACATCGGGCGGCTTTACCGGTCTTGTTTAACCATTGTCGAAATGTCTTGTAACAGGGATTCCGAGACTGATCGTGTCTTCCCGGGAGAAGAAATATCCTTCGTTCACCGTGAGAGCTTGTGATGGGCTAAGTTGGGACACCCCTGCAGGGTATAAACTTTTGAGAGCCGTGCCCGCGGTTATGTGGCAGATGGGAATTTGTTAATATACGGTTGTAGAGAATTTGACATTTCACTTAATTAAAATGAATCAACCGCGTGTGTTGCCATGATGGTCTCTTTTCGGCGGAGTCCAGGAAGTGAACACGGCCTTGTGTTATGCTTGAACGTAAGTAGTTTCAGGATCACTTCTTGATCACTTCTAGCTTCTCGACCATTGCGTTGCTTCTCTTCTCGCTCTCATTTGCGTATGTTAGCCACCATATATGCTTAGTGCTTGCTGCAGCTCCAACTCACTACCCTTTCCTACCCATAAGCTTAAATAGTCTTGATCTCGCGGGTGTGAGATTGCTGAGTCCTCGTGACTCACGGATACTTACAAACAGTTGCAGGTGCCAAGGATACTAGTGCAGGTGATGCTACCGAACTCAAGTGGGAGTTCGACGAGGATTCGGGTCGTTACTATGTCTCGTTTTCTGATGATCAGTAGTGGAGCCCAGTTGGGACAATCGAGGATCTAGCATTTGGGGTTGTCTTCCTTTTTATTCGGATTTGGCGGTAGTCGGTCTTTGAGTGTATTTGGATGATGTATGAATTATTTATGTATTGTGTGAAGGGGCGATTGTAAGCCAACTCTTTATTCGTTTCTTATTCAGTACTTGGGATGTGTGAAGATTACCCCTCTTGCGACAAAACTACCATGCGTCTATGCCTCTAAGTCGTGCCCTGACACATGGGAGATATAGCCACATTGTGGGTCTTACAAGTTGCTATTAGGGCCATCCCCGACTTAGGAGGCCCTTGCTTGATCGAATCGCTGACGTTGTTGAGTCTAGAACAAAATGTTTTGAGTCTTAGGATTACATATATATATATATCAGAGAGTAGGATTCGTTTTACTCCTTAGTCCCTTCGTCGCTCTGGTGAGGCCTCCTGACGTAGAAATTTTGACGAGAACATTATTTTGGTGCCTCCTGACATTTAGGGGTTGTGGCAGTGTCCCGGGGAGTTGAGCTCCGAGGTGTTGTCGTCACAATTTTATCGTTGCACTTCTGGAATACCTGAGTTCGCCAACATCGAAAATCTCTTTTATGCAGTAGTGGGTGAGATAGCCTCGACGCCACCCAGTACCGGGGAAGGAGTTCGGGAGTATTTCCATAACTCATATAACGGATGCTTTTCAAAGGTCGAGGTACATGATTTCCGAAGGTTTATTGGTTATGTGTTGAAGGATGGATACAACTGAATGTAGGAATTGTTATTTTGGGTGAGATATTATGCTTGTGACGCCCCTGATTCAATCGTACACTAATCATACACGCACACGTGTATGATCAAGATCAGGGACTCACGGGAAGATATCACAACACAACTCTACAAATAAAGTAAGTCATACAAGCATCATATTACAAGCCAGGGGCCTCAAGGGCTCGAATACAAGAGCTCGATCATAGACAAGTCAGCGGAAGCAACATTATCTGAGTACATACATGAGTTAAACAAGTTTGCCTTAAGAAGGCTAGCACAAACTATGATACAAATCGAAAGAGGTGCATGCCTCCTACCTAGGATCCTCCTGAACTACTCCTGGTCGTCGTCAACGGCCTGCACGTAGTAGTAGGCACCTCCCGAGTAGTAGCAGTCGTCATCGACGGTGGCGTCTGGCTCCTGGACTCCATCGTCTGGTCGCAGCCATCGGGTATCGAAAGGGGAAAAAGGGGGAGCAAAGCAACCGTGAGTACTCATCCAAAGTACTCGCAAGCAAGGAGATACACTACATATGTATGCATTGGTATCAAATGGAAAAGGGGTAGCATATGTGGACTGAGCTGTAGAATGCCGGAATAAGAGGGGGATAGCTAGTCCTATCGAAGACTACGCTTCTGGTAACCTTCATCTTGCATCATAAGAAGAGAGTAGATGGTAAGTTCACCAAGTAACATCGCATAGCATAATCCTACCCGGTGATCCTCCCCTCGTCGCCATGTGAGAGAGTGATCACCCGTTGTATCTGGCACTTGGAAGGTTGTGTTTTATTAAGTATCCGGTTCTAGTTGTCATAAGGTCAAGATCCAACTCCGGGTCATCCTTTTACCGAGGGACATGGCTATTCGAATAGATCAACTTCCCTGCAGGGGTGCACCACATTTCCCAACACGCTCAATCCCCTTTGTTCGGACACACTTTCCTGGGTCATGCCCGACCTCGGAAGATCAACATGTCGCAGCCCCACCTAGGCACAACAGAGAGGTCAGCACGCCGGTCTAAATCCTATGGCACAGGGGTCTGGGCCCATCACCCATTGCACACCTGCACGTTGCGTACGTGGGTGGCGAGCATACCTAGCCTCCCTTATACAAGAGCAGGCACTCTAGTCCAACCCGGCGCGCCGCTCAATCACTGACGTCACGAAGGCTTCGGCTGATACCACGATGTCGAGTGCCCATTACTGTACCTGCGTAGATGGTTAGTGCGTATAGGCCAGTGGCCAGGCTCAGATCAAATACCCAGATCTCGTTAAGCATGTTATTTTGAAATAACCACGGACACCGACCAGGGCCAGGCCCACCTCTCTCCTAGGCGTTCTCAACCTGCCCCGTCACTCCGCCACGAAGATCCACATAGAGGGCCATCGGGAAAGTATGTCCTTTCAGCCCCCAATCCGTGAATCACTCGCGGGTACTCTACGAGCCGACCCGACTTTAGTCACCACAAGTATCATATGTTATGTATATTAGTATATACCCATGATCTCCTCCCGAGTGATCATGGCCTGATAGTGTATCATTGCAGACGGACAAGAATGTAGGGCAACTGATGATAAACTAGCATCATATACTAAACATTTAGGATTGCAGGTAAGGTATGAATAACTGTAGCAACAATGACATGCTATGCATCAGGATAGGATTAACAGAAAGCAGTAACATGATACACTACTCTAATGCAAGCAGTAGAGAGAAGAGTAGGCGATATCTGGTGATCAAGGGGGGGGGGGCTTGCCTGGTTGCTCTGGTAAGAAAGAGGGGTCGTTAACAACATAGTCGATCGGGGCACCAGCATCGGCGTTAGTCTCGTAGTCTACCGTAGAGAAGAGGGGGAAGAAACAATGAGTACAATACAAATAGTTGCATAACGATGCATGCCATGTCAAGTAGCGGTGCTAGGTGTGCCCTAACGCGGTATGAGGTGATATCGGTGAAGGGGGGAAACATCCGGGAAAATATCCCTGGTGTTTCGCGTTTTCGGATTGATGAATCAGAGGGGGAAAGTTGCGTGTTCGCTATGCTAGGGATGCGTGGCGGACGAACGGGCGACACATCCGGATTCATCTCATCGTTCTGAGCAACTTTCATGTACAAAGTTTTTCTATCCGAGCTACAATTTATTTTATATTGATTTAAAAGATTTAAATCATTTTTAGCATTTATTCAATTATTTTAATCTAACATTATCCAGAACAGTGCATGCTGACGTCAACATGATGTCAGCAGTCAACAGGGGTGTTGACTGGTCAACTAACGTGTGGGTCCCGTTCGTCTTTGACTAAACTAACTAATCATGATTAATTAGTTTAATTAGTTGTTTAGTTTAATTAATCATAATTAATTAAGTTAATTAATTCTTTAATTAATTAATTAATTAATTAATTTTATTATTTATTTATTTATTAATTCTTTTTTTCCTAAAACGTTCTCAGGGGCGGGGCCCCACTGGTCATTGACCCAGAGGGGGCCTTAACGGGCGAGTGGGCAGACGGGTGTGGGCGTTGGGCTTCGGGCCCCGGGTTAACTGGTGGAACCTGGCTCCGACCAGCGAGCGAAGGGGAGGGCGCGTGGCTCGACGCCGGCGGCTACAGGCAGCAGGGGGCGGTGGAAGGCGCAGCCCCGGCGCGGCACGGGGAGGGGGACCGCGGCGAGCACGATAGGGGCGGCGCGTTGGGCGCTGCAGAGCGGGCCAGAGCAGGGGGCGCGGTGGCCGAGCAGAGCAGCGGTGGTGTGACGTCAGTGGCGCGGTGAGCACGGTGGCGCGGGGCGCGGCCGGCGCAGTGGGACGGCGAGACCAGGGAGCAGCAGTAGCAGCTGCAGTGGGACGACGCAGGGCGTGGTTAGCATGGGCGCGCGTGCACGAGGGCGCGTGCTAGGGGGGCAGAGCGGGCAGTGCGGTGGCGCGGAGCAGCAGCAAGTGCAGCAGAGCGAGGTGCGGGCGCGCGCTTGGGACGGCCTGGAAAAGGGGGCCGGCCACGGCGCGGGCGCGACTCGCGGGCGTCGGGACAGCGTTGGTGAGCGTGTGCGGGGCGAAGGCCAGAGCGGGGGAGGACGGCCGGGGTTCCTCACCGAAGGGGGTAGGGTCCAGGGTAGCGGGGCTCGTGGGGGTAGACGGAGACGACCAGGCGGCGGGGGAGGAAGCAGGCCGGCGAGGAGGTCCTAGGCGGCGTTCCGGG
>NC_057800.1:263204183-263226845 GCF_018294505.1 Triticum aestivum
TTTTTCGGGGGTGTGTGGGGGAGAGTGGGTGTCGGCGAGGGAAGTGGGGAGTGGATAAGGGAGTGGGGGGGGGGTGTGGCCGGTTGGGCCGGCCCGTTCGGGCGGCTGAGGCCAACTAGGACGTGCCCCCGTGGAGGTGTTTCCCTTTTTTAGTTTGTTTTTCTCTTTTGTTTTTTCCTTCTTTTATTTATTTTCTTTTTTGTTTTATTTCAATTTAAATTATTTAGGAATTTTATAAAAATGTGTTTATTACACCATATTTACATGTGCAAAATATGGCACCTCCTGAACATTTTTGTTTTAACTTTTGAAAAGTTTGGTGTTTGACATTTTTTTAATTTGGAATTTGAAAAGTTTTGATCCAACTCGATATTAGCAACAGTAACCGGGGTGACATGGCACCGTTAACGTGGGATTACTGTAGCATGATTATCCGGGCGTTTCAAAACTCCTCCACTACAAGAAATCTCGTCCCGAGATTTTAGGAGGTAGAAGGAAACAGTGCGGGGTATTCATCACGCAGGCGATCCTCGTGTTCCCAAGTGGCTTCATCTTCAGAGTGATGCGACCACTGGACCTTGAGGAACTTGATCGCCTTCTGATGTGTGCGGCGCTCAGCTTGGTCGAGAATGCGGACCAGATGCTCTTTGTAGGAGAGGTCCTGCTGCAATTCGAGCACTTCATGATCCACTGCTTGGATTGGGTCTTTGAAGCAACATCGGAGCTGTGACACGTGGAACACATCGTGAACCTGAGAAAGGTTGGACGGAAGTTCCAATTGATATGCCACTTTTCCACGCCTTTCGAGAATAGTGAAGGGACCGATATAGCGAGGAGCTAGCTTGCCCTTAATCCCGAAGTGGTGAGTACCTTTCATTGGTGTAACTCGAAGATAAGCCTTTTCGCCAGGTTGATAGACCATGTCTTTGTGATGACAGTCATACTGACTTTTCTGACAAGACTGAGCAGTCTTGAGATTCTCACGAATAATGCGGACTTGTTCTTTGGCCTGTTGGATAATATCCGACCGAAGAGTGGACGTTCCCTAGTTTCTGACCAGTTCAGAGGGGTCCGACACTTTCGTCCATATAACACTTCGAAGGGGGACATCTTCAGACTAGCTTGATAGCTATTATTATAAGAGAACTCAACATACGTAAGAGATTCCTCCCATTTCTTGTTGAAGGAAATTACACAAGCTCGAAGCATGTCTTCGAGAACTTGGTTGACACGTTCAACTTGTCCTTGCGACCTAGGATGAAACGCAGTACTGAACGACAGATGAGTTCCCATAGCTTCTTGGAAACTTGCCCAGAATTTTGAAGTGAATAAGCTGCCATGGTCTGAGCTGATAACCAGTGGAATACCGTGAAGTGAAACAATTCTGGACATGTAGAGAGTTGCAAGCCGAGTAGCAGTGATTGATTCTTTGACCGCCAGAAAATGTGCAACTTTAGAAAGCCGGTCAATGATGACAAGAATAGCATCATTACCTTTCTGCAATTTGGGAAATCAAGTGAAAAAGTCCATTTCAACATGGTCCCATTTCCATATAGGAATATAGATAGGTTGCAGAGTTCCAGCAGGCCTTTGATGTTCTGCTTTGATACGACGGCAAACGTCACACTCAGCAACATATCGAGCAATGTCTTGCTTCATATTAGACCACCAGAATCTCTGACGGATGTCTTGGTACATCTTTGTACTACCAGGATGGATAGATAGAGGCGTATCGTGAGCTTCTTTCATAACCTTTTTAGTCTGATCCAGGTTTTTCCTTGAACATGGTACCACTAGGCGGCCTTTGAAGTATAAGGAGCCATCATCGACGATAGTGAAGAATGAGGGCTTTCCTTCGGCGAGATGGCGTTTAATCTTCCGGACTTCAGAGTCATAACCTTGAATAGTCTTTATACCATCTACGAGATCTGGTGTGACAACCAGGGTATTTAGAGAACCCTTGGTAACAACACGAAGATTAATCTTTTGGAACTCTGGGGGAGGGGGAGCGAGTGCACCAGGGGGAACAATATGTAGGTTCAGCTTTCTAAATTCTTCGACAAGCGAGGGCTGAGTTTTGTGAACCTGGTGGTGGTTGCAGTAAGACTTGCGGCTCAAGGCATCAACCATTACATTAGCCTTGCCTGGGGTATAGGATATACCCACGTCAAAGTCTGCAACAATCACCATCAATCTCTGCTGACGGAGGTTCAGGTCTGGCTGAGTAAACAAATACTTCAGACTTTGGTGGTCGGTGAAGATCTCACAACGATTACCGAGAAGATAATGTCGCCACTGCTTCAAAGCATGAATGACAGCAGCAAGCTCGAGGTCGCGAACTGGGTAGTTTTCTTCGTGAGGGCACAGTTGACGAGAGGCATAAGCAATCACTCTGCGCTCTTGCATTAGGACATAGCCTAATCCTTGACGGGAAGCGTCGCAGTAAATGATGAAGTCCTTCTTAGTATCAGGTGGAGCAAGCACTGGGGTAGAAGTCAACTTGTCTTTGAGCGCCTGGAAACTTTCCTGACACTTGTCTATCCATTAGAACTTGACGCCCTAATGCAACAGGTTAGTCAAAGGCCTGGCGATCTTGGAGAAGTTCTCGACAAATCGATGGCAATAGCTGGTGAGACCAAGAAAACTTCTGACTTGCTTGACATTCTTCGAAGGAGTCCAATCGAGAATAGCCTAGACTCATTCAGGGTTGACGGAAATACTGTCCTTGGAGATGACATGCCCAAGATAGGTTACTTCGGGGAGCCAGAATTCACACTTGGAATACTTAGCATAGAGTTGGTGCTCTCGAAGCTTTTCCAGCAAAAGACGAAGATGCTCAGCATGTTCTTCTTTGTTCTTGGAAAATACAAGGATATCATCCAGATAAACCATGACGAACTTGTCGAGGTAATCCATGAATATATAGTTCATCAGACGAGAGAAGGTGGCGGGAGCATTTGTTAAGCCGAATGACATTACAGTGTACTCGTATGATCCATATTGAGCCACGAAGGCGGTCTTTGGGATATCCTCTTCACGAACACGGATCTGGTGGTAACCCAACCTCAAGTCGAGTTTGGAGAACACTGATGAACCAGCCAATTGATCATAAAGATCATTGATCCGAGGGAGGGGATATTTGTTCGAAATAGTGGCTTGGTTAATAGGACGATAGTCTTGGACTAATCGGTTCGTCCCATCCTTCTTCTTAACAAAGAGAGAAGGTGCTCCCCATGGAGAGCAACTGGGGCGAATGAAACCTTTGCTAAGAGATTTGTCGATTTCCTCCTTAAGCTGAATGAGTTCATGCGGCGGCATCTTGTAGGGTCGTTTGGCTATAGGGGTGGTGCCTGGTTTCAAGTCGATGATGAATTCGACAGCTCTAGCAGGGGGAATCCCTGGAAGATCTTCCGGAAAGACGTCTTGGAATTCGCAAACGACGGGAATGTTTTCAATGCCCTCGAGTGGTGCAGCGTTCAATGCATTCAAGGCATAAAGCCGTGCCTCGACATTTTGAACCAGATGAGCCTGGTAAGTAACTATTTCGTCGGAAGGGTGTAGCAGATGGACGGTCTTAGTGGCGCAAACTATAGAAGCAGTATGCGCTTTCAACCAATCCATCCCCAGAATGAGGTCGATGTTAGACGACTTCAGGATAATGGGAGAGGCATAGAATTCCAGCCCTTCGATTTCCACGGGGACGTTGATGCCAACCCGTGAGGTTTGAGTCCCACGGGGGTTTTTACCACTACCGAAGTGTTCATCTCCTCACATTTGACGTCGTGCTTGTATGCAAAATCTTTTGACATGAATGAATGCGATGCTCCTGAATCGAATAAAATAGATGCATGTACTGAATTTATGAAGAGTGTACCCATCACAGTAGCAGGCTGGCCTTGAGCTTCATTGAGATCAACGTGGTTGGCATGAACACGACCATAAGACCTGACATTAGTGTTGCGGGGATGGTTGCTTCCACGGCCAGCTGCGGGAAGGGACAGTTGATTCTAGTTCTGGTTGCATTCCCTAGCACGGTGTCCTGGTTGACCACACCTGAAGCATAGACCATTATTGGTAGTGGGAACAGGAGCTCGGGGTGGTGGAGCTGGAAGTCTTGGCTGCCTAGTTGGTGGGGGAGGCAGACGCGGTGCAGCATAGGACTGCCTTGGAGCAGGTGCAGTTGGTTGGTACCTGCTGTTGGGAATCCATATCCTACGCTTCTGCGAGGACGGGCCCGAAGATGAGCCCGTGTCACGGTTGCCCCTGTGAGAGCTCTGTTGTTCCTGTAGACCAGTTTCGACATTGATGGCCTTGTTCACCAAGGTGGCGAAATCAGCAAAGTCATGCACTAGAAGTGCGAGCTTGATGTTAGCTTGAAGGCCATCATGGAACTTCTCATGTCTGCGTGCATCAGTTGCAATGTCTTCCTCAGCATAGCGGGACAAGTTAAGAAACTCCTGCTGATAAGCTTCGACAGTTTTGTTGCCCTGGGTGAGATTGCGGAACTCGCACTTCTTCCGGTCCATGACTCCCTGAGGAATGAAGCAGGCACGGAAAGTAGCTTGGAAGTTTGGCCATGTGATGATTGTTCTAATAGGCAGAGTACGCATGTGGCTGTCCCACCATTGAGCGGCGGGTCCTTTCAGGAAGAAGGAAGGAAATGTGACATAGCTGGCAGGGGCTACATCAGCAGATTCCATCTCATAGGTGATGTCATGGAGCCAGTCATCAGCATCCAGAGGCTGAGTTGAGCTGCGGTACACAGTTGGGTTGAGGCGCGTGAAATCCTGCAGAGTCACTTGGGTTGGCTGCTGGTTCATATTGGGGCGGGGAAACCGAGCCATAATATTCTCCACGAACTGGCGATTCAGCTCAAACTGTTGCATCATCCCAGCCATGTACTCAGGCTGTGGTGGGGGATGGCCACCATGACCACGACCACCTGGTCTAACCATCCTGCTAATATATAACAGGGGTAGTTCAGCATTGAGAAATTTGCAAGGACAAGAATCATCCATGATGAAACATGCATAATGAAAGGAATACGATAGATACTACATACTAGTTGGCATATCTTACAAAAGGGATCATGCATAGAGTTCGGTACACAGAGTTCAGTACATAGACTAAGAACATCATAGGCGGCACGCAGGCTTGCGGTGAATGCATCTAACACTAACAAGCAAGCCTACATCAGTCCCAGGAGGAACTGTGGAGGTAGGTGTAGCCTAATAGCTGGTAGTGACGCGACGGGTAGTCCTCCACGTGAGTAGCCTGGGGTCCACGGATACTCTGGTGTAGAACCCGACACACAGGTGGCAGAAGAAGACCAAGTGCGGGAGAGTAGCCTCCCACATCTGGCCAGCCGACACCCTGGGGCATCACGCTCCTGGCAGGGTAGATCTAAGAACGCGACAGATCACCAGATCGGACAAGGGGGTGCAACAGCGTCAGAGCACGGTACAAGTGCTGACAGGTGGTGTACAACTCGTGGAGAAGAGCTTGGTTAGCTCTATCCAGCCCATCAGCATGCAGAACCAGGTTTTGATGGTAGAAGGGCTCTCGGGTGACAGGGGAGTAGGCAGCAGTGTAGTATCCCTCCGCACCAACATCGGATGCGATAGCAATGTGCCTAAAAGGGGAGGTGTCCAACTCCCGATACTCTCCACGAAGACGTGTTAGAGCAGCATAAGCAACATCGTGGACCGCCATGTCGATACTCACTCCAACACCATGAGCAGTGTGCAGCACGGTAGTGGAGTCATATTCCCGAGAGTAGAGGTGGACGATGGCACAGTACTGCTCCTGGTTAAAGTCCTGATACTCCTCATAGACGGTGTACTCAGGGTGCCAGCGATAACCTAGATAGGTCACCATCTCAACCAACACAGCAGGTGATCCTGAGGCACCAATGGCCGTCATGTGGCGCACGACCTGTCTCGTGGGTTCCATCTGAAAACAAAGATGTTTCAAATGAGTCAAATGATAGTGTGGATAATGTTCAATATACTACTCTAAGGAATAACTAGGGCTTATCCAACTTTGGGGTGAACATGGTCACGAGATCCTAATGTTAGAGTTAGTAAATTCGTTTAACCCGAGTAGAAGAGAGTTCAGAGTCCCAGAGTAAAGATCGAGGAGTAAAAGAGCCTAATACCACCCAAATGGCGACGTGGGCCTATAAGACACACAACCATGTTAGTAAAAGATTTTTCAATGTCTAGACTCAACTTTGGCCAAGGAGTGTGGAAGGGGGATTCCTACAGGCAGTCGGCTCTGATACCAACTTGTGACACCCCCGATTCAATCGTACACTAATCATACACGCAAACGTGTACGATCAAGATCAGGGACTCACGGGAAGATATCACAACACAACTCTACAAATAAAATAAGTCATACAAGCATCATATTACAAGCCAGGGGCCTCGAGGGCTCGAATACAAGAGCTCGATCATAGAAGAGTCAGCGGAAGCAACAATATCTGAGTACAGACATAAGTTAAACAAGTTTGCCTTAAGAAGGCTAGCACAAACTGGGATACAAATCGAAAGAGGCGCATGCCTCCTGCCTGGGATCCTCCTGAACTACTCCTGGTCGTCGTCAGCGGCCTACACGTAGTCATAGGCATCTCCCGAGTAGTAGCAGTCGTCATCAATAGTGGCATCTGGCTCCTGGACTCCATCGTCTGGTCGCAGCAATCGGGTATCGAAAGGGAAAAAAGGAGGGAGAAAAGCAACCGTGAGTACTCATCCAAAGTACTCGCAAGCAAGGAGCTACACTACATATGTATGCATTGGTATCAAATGGAAAAGGGGTAGCATATGTGGACTGAACTGCAGAATGCCGGAATAAGAGGGGGATAGCTAGTCCTATCGAAGACTATGCTTCTGGTAAGCTCCATCTTGCAGCAGAAGAAGAGAGTAGATGGTAAGTTCACCAAGTAACATCACATAGCATAATCCTACCTGGTGATCCTCCCCTTGCCGCCCTGTGAGAGAGCGATCACCGGTTGTATCTAGCACTTGGAAGGGTGTGTTTTATTAAGTATCCGGTTCTAGTTGTCATAAGGTCAAGGTACAACTCTGGGTCGTCCTTTTACCGAGGGAGATGGCTATTCGAATAGATCAACTTCCCTGTAGGGGTGCACCACATTTCCCAACACGCTCGATCCCCTTTGTCCGGACACACTTTCCTGGGTCATGCCCGGCCTCGGAAGATCAACACGTCGCAGCCCCACCTAGGCACAACAGAGAGGTCAGCACGCCGGTCTAAATCCTATGGCGCAGGGGTCTGGGCCAATCGCCCATTGCACACCTGCACGTTGTGTACGCGGCCAGCAAGCATACCTAGCCTCCCTTATACAAGAGCAGGCGTTCCAGTCCAACCCGTTGCACGCCGCTCAGTCGCCGATGTCACGAAGGCTTCGGCTGATACCACGACATCGAGTGCCCATAACTGTTCCCGTGTAGTTGGTTAGTGCGTATAGGCCAGTGGCCAGACTCAGATCAAATACCCAGATCTTGTTAAGCATGTTATTTTGAAATAACCACGGACGCTGACCAGGGCCAGGCCCACCTCTCTCCTAGGCGGTCTCAACCTGCCCTGTCGCTCCGCCACAAAGATCCACACAGAGGGCCATCGGGAAAGTATGTCGTTTCAACCCCCATTCCGTGAATCACTGGCTGGTACTCTACGAGCCGGCCCGATTTTAGTCACCACAAGTATCATATATTATGAATATAAGTATATACCCGTGATCACCTCTCGAGTGATCACGACCCGATAGTATAGCATGGCAGACGGACAAGAATGTAGGGCCACTGATGATAAACTAGCATCCTATGCTAAGCATTTAGGATTGCAGGTAAGGTATCAATAACTGTAGCAACAATGACAGGTTATGCATCCGGATAGGATTAACAGAAAGCAGTAACATGCTACACTACTCTAATGCAAGCAGTAGAGAGAAGAGTAGGCGATATCTGGTGATCAGGGGGGAGGGCTTGCCTGGTTGCTCTGGCAAGAAAGAGGGGCGTTAATAGCGTAGTCGATCGGGGAACCAGCATCAGCGTCAGTATCGTAGTCTACCTAGAGAAGAGGGGGAAGAAACAATGAGTACAATACAAACAGTTGCATAACAATGCATGCCAAGTCAAGTAGCGGTGCTAGGTGTGCCCTAACGCGGTATAAGGTGATATCGTTGAAGGGGGGAAACATCCGGGAAAGTATCCCCGGTGTTTCGCGTTTTCGGATTGATGAATCGGAGGGGGAAAGTTTCGTGTTCGCTATGCTAGGGATGCGTGGCGGACGAACGGGCGGCACATCCGGATTCGTCTCATCGTTCTGAGCACCCGCACGAGTGGGCAGACGGGTGTGGGCGCTAGGCGTCGGGCCCCGGGTTAACAGGCGGAACCCGGCGGGGCACCCGCGCGGGCGCTCCGGCTAGCGAGCGAAGGGGCGGGCGCGCGGGTCGACGCCGGCGGCTACAGGTAGCAGGGGGCGGTGGAAGGCGCATCCCCGGCACGACATGGGGAGGGGGACCGCGGCGAGTGCGATAGGGGGCGGCGCGTTGGGCGCTGCGGAGCGGGCCAGAGCAGGGGCACGGTGACTGGGCGGAGCAGCGGTGGCGTGAGGTTAGCACGGTGGCGCGGGGCACGGCCGGCGCAGCGGGAGGGCGAGGCCAGGGAGCAGCAGTAGCAGCTGCAGTAGGGTGGCGCAGGGCGTGGTTAGTGCAGGCGCGTCCTAGGGGGGCGGAACGGGCAATGCGGTGGCGCGGAGTGGCAGCAAGTGCAGCAGAGTGAGGTGTGGGCGTGCGCTTGGCACGGCCAGGAGCAGGGGGCTGGCCACGGCGCGGGCGTAGCACATGCAGGCGCGATGTCGTGGGCGTCGGGACGACGTTGGTGAGCGCGTGTGGGGTGAAGGCTAGAGCGGGGGAGGACGGCCGGGGTTCCTCACCGAAGGGGGTAGGGTGCAGGGCAGCGGGGCTCGTGGGGGTAAACAGAGACAACCGGGCGGCAGGGGAGGAAGTAGGCCGGCGAGGAGGTCCTAGGCGGCATTCCGGGCACAGGTGGACAGCGAAGGGTGAGTGGCGGCCTCCTCCTCTCGATCCCGAGCCAATCGGGGGAAGAGGGGGGGGATATTTTTCAAGGGAGTGTGGGGGAGAGTGGGTCTCGGCAGGGGAAGTGAGGAGTGGATAAGGGAGTGGGGGGTGGTGGTGTCAGGACCCCGACTCGATGACACATTGATCTAGCCTGTAACACCTCATATCACTTTGCGGCCTCACGCACGGTATCCCCACGGGTGTCGCCTTACCTTTGCCCGGGACCGTTTGCGCCTTTTGGCTCACGTATATGATAGTGTCGCTAGCATCCATATGTTAAGGAGCCCGGGCTGACATGACTAGTTGTAAACCCAAAGTGGCACAGACTTACAGGGACAGGCATCCATGACCCAGCAACGAACGTGTCGGTCATCAGCAAGTGGGTCCGGGATGTAGCACTGGGCTAGCAGGACTCTGGTAAACCGGGTTGTAGCGGGCTAACAGGACTCCGGTACTCAATGCGTGACATTTCCCCGAAGGGACAGACACAGGAACGAAGAAGGACACATGCCGGCCAGCCTAAGTGTTCCAGAGCAGTAGCAAGCTACCATGGCTCAGTGGTAACACTAGGAGACATTTCCCGGTAAGAGAGGCTACTAAGGATAAACAACTAGATAGTCAGATCCCACACATACCAAGCATTTCAATCATACACACAATATGCTCGATATGTGCAAATACAACAAGGCATCACAACATGACTCTATGACATAAGTAATTTATTTAAGGCTCAGAGAGCCATACAAAACATACACAAAGGTACGGGTCACACGACCCAGCATTCAAGTCATACAGTCATACAAACCAGCAGCGGAAGTAACTTGTTTGAGTACAGACAACTAGTAAAATAAAAGAGGCTTGGAAAGCCTAGCTATACTACGTGGTCCTTCACAAGCTCAGGATCACCACCTGGGCCTTAGCCTACTCATTGATGTCAACGTCTACGTAGAACCCATCAGAAGGGGTTGCAGCGTCTTCTGTAAAAATGTAAATTATAGCAACATGAGTACAAAGGTACTCAGCAAGTCTTACATCAGATCCTACATACATGCATATTATCAAGAAGGGTTGGTGGAGTTGTTGCAGCAAGCCAGCTTTGACTCTTGGCTAGGCTAACCTACGAGACTCCAACTTGAAATGGTTTTGCGTACACGAGTCCACTACTCACCAATTCAATACACTACCGAGGATCCACCTCCGTCTTCCTACGGAAGAGCCATCCTCGGCACTCACACTTATCTTGAGGCTTTTAGTAGTTTCCATTTACTTGTCTATGAACTGTATAGGCAACCAAGTAGTCCTTTACCGCGGACGCGGCTATTCGAATAGATCATGATAACCCTGCAGGGGTGTACTTCTTCATACACGCTCTCACCACTTACTGTCGTTTACACGACATGTACTCGGCAACCTTCAAGCGGAAGCCCAACGTGGGTGTCGGCCACGACCTACCTAATCACCTAAGCCTCCAGTCCAGGTTTATCGCCTATCCAGGTTCCATCCGTAGGGAGTCCGGCCGAGGTTTCCCATACGGCCCCGAACGATGTGAACAGGGTTCCCGAGATACCTAACGGGTATTCAGTACACCCGGCCACGTACCTACCGCATCACAGCCCACCCCTACGGTCAGCGCTGTTCATGGCCTCCAGTAGGCTACAAACACCAGAAGCTACTTGCAACTCCTGGACGGAGAACTAGGGTGAATAAGAAGCCGAGAGGGTCCATTGGTTTCGGGCCCAATGCATGGTAGTAGCTGATTCTTAAATCACACATACAGATCTCAGTGCTTAAGGTCGGCTTCAATGAAACAACCCACCATGTACTCCTACATGGCCTCTCATCGATACCTTTACCAATTTGTGTTCACCACACCACTCTCATTACCGACATAATCATTTCACTCTAGCCCATCACCCAGATGAACCAGACCTGACACGACTCTAAGCATAGCAGGCATAGCAAGGTAGGAACAACACATACATATGGCTCAATCAACTCCTACACATGCTAGTGGGTTTCATCTAGTTACTGTGGCAATGACAGGTCATGCAGAGGAAGTGGGTTCAACTACCGTAGCACACAGCAGTTTGAAACGCGTTGTCTTAATGCAGTAAAAGAGAGCAGGAGTGAGAACATGGGATTGTATCGATATGATCAAATGGTTGGTTGCTTGCCTGATGGTTCGATGCACTGATACGGTTCTTCGTTAGGGTAATCACGGTACTCCTCGGAGGCAGAACCTGCCGCAAAGAACACCGACACACAACCATCACCAAACAATGTGCAACAATATGATGCATGCATGAAACATAGCAATATGAGTGTGTTGGGCTAATGCAACTAAGACCAGAAGGGTTTGAACCAATTTGAATCAAAGATTCAAATTTCAAACTCAAACATGGCCCTTTAAAGTGTTTTTCCTTGTTCTGTATTAAACATCAGGTTAACTTGTTTAATCATGCATGAAAATAGTACAGATGGATAGATTGGATTTTTCTGATCATTTTTCATATATAATTTGTCTAATTTGGAGTTACAGAATAAAAGTTATGAATTTTTAAAGTTTAAACTATATTCTGGAATTTCCTATATTAGATTAATTCCCGAAAATCAATTATTGCGTCAGCCTGACGTCAGTGTGACGTCAGCAGGTCAACGGGACACGTCCGGGTCAAACCTGACAGTGGGTCCCGCGTGTCAGTGTGATTAGATTAATTAAAGTTTAATTAAAACTAAACCTATTTAATTAACAGGGCTGGGCCCCACCTGTCATTGACTCAGGGGAGTCAACCAGGGCCCACCCGTGGTCAAACCCGGGTCGGCTGCACCGGCGTTTAGCCGCCGGCGAGCCCGACGCGGCGGCGGAAGTGGTTTTGGCTGTTTCGGCCGCCAAATGGATCGCGGAGACCACCGGAGTGGAGCTGAGGACGAGCCACAGCTCTTGGTGGAGTCCGTTGGGGTCGGGGTGGCCGGAGGTGGCGCCGGCGACGACTTTGGCGGCCACCGGGGTTCAGCCGAAGATGAACTTGACGCTAGAGGGGTCGGTGAGGCGCGGGGAGTAGCTAGCTAGGTGCTACGTGACACGGTGAGTAAGATGGACACCGTGGAGTGGCCGGAGGGTGACCGGGAGCACGTCGGCGACGAGCTCCACGGCGGTGGGTGCGGTTGAGCTCCGGGAGATCGCTACACAGCTCGGGAGCAAGAAAAGGAGGGGGGAAGATGGCTAAGCTCACAGTGAGTGCGACGAAGCCCTTGGTGCGGCCGGAGATGGACCGGAGCGACGACGGCGTTGAAGGGGATCTCCGGCGACGGCGGTTCGGGCGAGGTCGTTGCGGTGGACTCGGGCGTTGCGAGCGCTCGGGGCTCGGTTTGCTCGATGGAGTGGACAGCGGCGGAGCTCCTGGACACAATGAGAGGACGCACGGGCGGCGGGGAGCACGGCTACGACGAAGGCACGACGATGGTGGCGTCGGTCATGGCGGGGGAGCGCGAGGGGGAGGAGCTGGAGAGGAGAGGGGGTGTCTGGGGGGTTCGGGGGAGCTAGGGAGGCCGATCCACGACGTCACCGGGCGAGGGGAGCAGCGAGGCGGCGAGCAGGTGCGTGGCGCGCGCTGCGGTCGCCGTCGGGCACCTGCCTGCCTGCCTGGCCGGCAAGCAGCTCGCTGGAGCGGCGCTGGGCTGGGCCGACAGGTGGGCCGGGAGCAGGCGTCAGGTAAGTTTTTCCATTTTCTTTCTGTTTTCTGTTTTTTTAATACTTCTGCAACTTTGTTGAATTAAATAAAATACTTAGGCAACTCCTAAAATCACCAAACTACTCCTGGTCCATAGTTGGATTATTTCCAACATGAAACATTTTAGTTTGGAGATATTTGAGCATATAAATATTTTATATAATTTTAAATGCCCAAATTCAAATATTTATGATTTAATTCAAAAACCCTAAGATGGCCTAGGAAAATGTGCATCACTTTTGGCAGAGGTTCTGAACCAAGACAAAAATGATGGGCATTTTAGAAGGGCATTTCAGGTTCATTGAAAAAGTTTTTAGTAAACCCTAATTGGTTTCAGAGGGGACTGGGGGTTCTGTCATCCCCATTTCAGGTTTCTGATGAAAGAGTAAACATGATGCAACACTCTAATGCATGGCTAACTAGGGTGTGACAACTCACCCCACTCAAAAGAATCTCGTCCTGAGATTTGGGTTCCTCCGGAAAGAAGGCGGGATACTCAAGTCGAAGACGATCCTCCCTTTCCCAAGTTGCTTCATCCTCAGAATGGTGCGACCATTGTACTTTGAGAAACTTGATATTATGACGTCGAGTGGTACGCTCGGCCTGATCGAGGATACGAATGGGGTACTCTCGATATGTAAGATTATCTTGGAGATCAAGCGTTTCGTAGTCCACTCCACGGATAGGATCCGAGAAGCAACACCTGAGTTGAGAAACGTGGAAGACATCGTGGACTCTGGAGAGGTGCAGATGTAGTTCCAACTGGTAGGCAACTTCTCCTTGTTTAGCGAGAATGCGAAAAGGTCCAATGTAACGAGGAGCCAATTTGCCTTTGATACCGATACGATGGGTTCCCTTCAGAGGGGTAACCCGAAGGTAAGCCTTCTCGTCAACCTCGAAAGTCATAGCCTTATGTTTTCGGTCATATTGACTCTTTTGACGAGATTGGGCTGTTTTTAACTTTTCACGAACGATGCGAACTTGCTCTTCTGCTTCCTGAATCATATCCGGGCCAAAGAATTGTCTTTCCCCGATCTCTGACCAGTTAAGGGGTGTTCGACACCGTCGTCCATAGAGAACTTCAAAAGGGGCTTTACCCAAGCTAGATTGATAGCTGTTGTTGTAAGCGAATTCGGCAAATGGAAGGCACTTCTCCCAATCTATTCCGAATGAGATAACAGAGGCTCGAAGCATGTCTTCTAGGATCTGGTTGACACGTTCCACTTGACCACTCGATTGAGGGTGAAAAGCGGTGCTAAAGGAAAGGCGTGTTCCCATAGCGTTTTGGAAACTTTCCCAAAATCGAGAGGTGAAAAGACTTCCTCTATCCGAGTTAATTTCCAAGGGAACACCATGGAGAGACACTATTCAGGAGATGTATAAGTCTGCCAGCTGACTAGCGGTTATACTCTCGCGAACAGGTAAGAAATGGGCCACTTTGGAAAGACGATCAACAACGACGAAGATAGCATTATTCCCTCTTTTGGTCCTGGGAAAACCGGTAATGAAGTCCATACCAATTTTATCCCATTTCCATTCAGGAATAGCTAAGGGTTGAAGGGTGCCAGCAGGCCGTTGATGCTCTGCTTTTACACGACGGCAGACGTCGCAGCTAGCAATATACTGAGCAATTTCTCTCTTCATCCTAGTCCACCAGAACCTCTGGCGTAGGTCCTGATACATCTTAGTACTACCGGGATGAATGGTGAGAGGAGATTCATGAGCCTCCTTAAGGATCAATCGCCTCAGGTTTTGCACTTTGGGAACCACTAGTCGATTCCCGAAGTATACGACCCCTTGATCATTAATGGAGAAACAATTCGCAACTCCTTTCTTGATGTTTCTCTTGATGCGGGAAATTCCCGGATCTACCTTCTGTGCTTTGATGATCTGGTCCGTAAGGGTAGGTTTCGCCACCAAGGTGGAAAGAAAACCTTGAGGAACAATGTGAAGGTTAAGCTTCCGAAATTCCTCATGGAGAAGCGGTTGACTTTGTTGTAGCATTAGGTTGTTACAATAAGATTTACGACTTAGCGCATCAGCCATGACGTTGGCTTTCCCTGGGGTGTAAGTTATTCCTAAGTCAAAATCTGTGATCAACTCAACCCAACGTCTTTGCCTGAGATTCAAATCCGGTTGGGTGAAAATGTACTTCAGACTTTGGTGATCAGTGAATATTTCGCAACGGTTACCGAGGAGGTAATGTCGCCAGGTCTTAAGTGCATAGACTATGGCTGCAAGCTCTAGATCATGAGTAGGATAATTCTCCTCATGTGGGTGCAATTGCCGTGAAGCGTAAGCAATTACGTGTCGATCTTGCATGAGAATGCAACCTAGTCCTTGTCGCGAGGCATCGCAGTAGATAACAAAGTCCTTGGAGAAGTCTAGCGGTACCAGTACGGGAGCAGAAGTCAGGCGTCTTTTCAGTTCCTGAAAGCTGTGCTCACATTGTGGAGTCCATTCGAACTTCTTATCTTTCTTGAGGAGTTCGGTTAGAGGTTTAGCAACTTTGGAGAAATTTTCGACAAAGCGACGGCAATAGCTCGCTAAGCCCAGAAAACTCCGAACTTGCTTGACCGATTCAGGTGGAGTCCAATTAAGGACGGCTTGAACTCGCTCAGGGTTAACAGCAATACCTTTACCAGATATTACATGACCCAGATAGGTCACTTCCGACAACCAGAATTCACATTTAGAAAATTTGGCATAAAGGCGATGCTCTCGAAGTTTCTTCAACACTAGCCTTAGATGTTCGGCATGTTCTTCCACGTTCTTGGAGTAGATGAGTATATCATCGAGATAAACCACGACGAATTTATCCAAATACTCCATGAAGATTGAGTTCATTAACCGAGAAAAGGTGGCTGGAGCGTTGGTTAAACCGAAGGACATGACGGTGTACTCGTATTGGCCATAACGAGTAACAAAGGCCGTTTTAGGAATGTCCCCGTTTCTGATTTTGATTTGATGGTAGCCCAACCTCAAATCCATCTTGGAGAAGACTGAGGATCCAGCGAGCTGATCATACAGGTCGTTGATCCTGGGGAGCGGATATTTGTTCTTGATTGTGACCAAATTGACAGGTCGATAATCTACAACCATCCGGTCCGTACCATCCTTCTTCTTGATGAATAGGACGGGGCAAGCCCACGGAGATGAACTAGGTTGGATGAAACCCTTTTTCAAGGACTCATCGAGTTGTTTCTTAAGCTCGGCTAGTTCTAGTGGTGCCATCTTATAGGGTCTTCTAGCAATCGGAACGGTTCCTGGAATGAGGTCTATTACGAACTCAACATCCCTGTCAGGTGGAACACCTGGCAATTCCTCTGGGAAGACATCCGGGAAGTCACGGACTACCGGAACGTCCTCAAGGTCTGGCAAAGGGCTGGCGTTAAGAGAATATAATTGTCGCTTGGCTAATCGGGTCAAGACATTGACTATCTTCCCCGAAGGATGAGTGAGTTGAACAGTCCTAGAGAAGCAATCAATTTTGGCATGATGAGCTGACATCCAGTCCATACCCAAAATGATATTAATATCTAAAAATTTGAGAGCTATCAAAGATGCAAGGAAAACAAGTCTGTCGACTTGGATTTCATTTCCATAACTTACCCTGGAGGTCTACCATCTAGAACCAGGAGTAGAAATTTCCATAGTGGATGGCATGTCACAAAATGCGGTGTTATGCAAACGAGCATAGTTCTCGGATATAAATGAATGAGAGGCTCCGGTATCGAAAAGAACAGATGCCGGGTGGCAATTAACAAGGAGCGTACCGAGAACAACGTTGGGATCCTCTTGAGCTTCTTCGGCAGAGATACAGTTGACATGGCCACGTGTAGTGGTGGCCGGCTTGGCGTGGAACACTTTCCCTGTCGGCTTGCCACGGCCAACAGCTTTAGCAGATTGGTTGGGGTTGGTCTGGGGACACTCACGCATATAGTGGCCAGATTCCCCACACTTGAAACAAGTCACGGAACTGGTACGTGGAGGAGCATTGTTGGTTGGACCCCCATAGGGCTTGGCTGGTGCAGACTGTTGTATGGGGCGAGGCGCCTGGAAGGATGGCCTCGGTGTGAACCTGGGTGGCAGGGCGGTGTTGGGCACCCACACGCGGCGCTTCTGAGGACCAGCACCGGATGAGGAACCCATGTCACGGCCATGCTTGTGTGTTGCGTCATAATCAGTCTGACCAGTCTCAGCACTGATGGCCTTGTTAACAAGTTTCTGAAAAGATGTGCACTCATGCAGACGGAGGTCGCGGCGAAGCTCAGGACTAAGTCCCTTACGGAACCTTGCTTGCTTCTTGGCATCAGTAGAAACTTCCTCAGTTGCATATCGTGTGAGGTTACCGAACTCCCTGCTGTAAGCATCCACAGAGAGTCGGCCCTGAGTGAAACTGCAAAATTCCTCACGTTTACGGTCCATGAGACCCTCCGGAATGTGATGTTCACGGAAAGCCTCGCTGAATTCAGCCCAAGTAGTGACATGGCCCGCTGGGTGCATAGCTCCATAATTCTCCCACCATAGACTGGCGGGGCCTTCAAGATGATATGCAGCAAAGGTGACCTTGTCAGCCTCAGCTACTAGCGCGGAACGTAGCTTGTGAGAGATACTGCGAAGCCAGTCATCAGCGTCGAGAGGCTCGACAGAGTGGTGGAACGTGGGTGGATGTAACTTGATAAAATCACTGAGTGACACCACGTTAGTCCTCTGATGGTGTGCTGTGTTCTGTTCAATACGCTCCAACAAACGGTTGGTCTCCCGCTTGTTTCTTTCGGCTTCCATCATAACCTCGGCTAGGGAAGGAGGATGAGGCAGATTTGCATTCCTGACTTCACTGCCTTCGGCCTGCTCTTGAGGAGCAGGGTTAGTGCGCGTGTTGACCATCCTAGGTAAACAAGACAATGATTTAGTCAGAATGATAAAATTCCGACATAGGATACAGAATGTAAGGAATAACTCGGAATGCAAGATGATCATCCGTATGACATGGTAGATACAGAAACTGCTTCTTTATTCCATCGTCATACACACCATACAGGGTTTAGTACAAGACCAAACAAGGTGCTATTATGGTGAAAAGAGGATTACATCTCATCGGAGGCATTCCCAGCTCCTATACATTATTTTTCTACACCTCCGGAAGGCGATACAGCTAGGTCATATCCCACGAGTCACGCAGGACGATAGACGACACAGCTAACACGAACTAGTGATACTACCACTAACTCAGACCGATCCGTAGTAGTCCTCGTAGAAGTCACCTCCATAGCCTGGAAGCTCAACATGATCATCCGGAAACAGACGATCTCGCGGAGCTTGTGGACCATAGGGGCTAGGATGAGGTCTTGGACCAACAGACGATGGCCTGCGGGGACCGCGAGGTGGGGTGATGCCTCCTACATCACGCCAACCCATCATGTCTGGCAGAGCAGATCTCACAAGATAGAGATCGCGCATATCCGAATATCCAGCTTGCACCGCCGGTGCAAACCGAGTCAATGTGGTCCAATGGTCAGCACGGGTATTGAAGAGCTCTAACCTCAAGGCCCGATTTTCACGGTCCTTATCCTCGAGCATCTCAGCAGTGGTGCGAGTCCGTGAATCCTCCTGGGTGGGGTCAGCATAGATAGCCTGGAGATACCCTTGTGCTCCCGGAAGTGATCCTGGCATATACCAGAAATCAGAGTCCCGAAATAGGCCAGACCTGACTCGCATGATGGTCATCATAGAGTAGGCGGCGTCCTGCACAACCATCTCAATAGTAACCCCGAGTCCATAGGAGCAGTGAAGGGGCTCGGTGGACCCAGGATAAGATGGAAATATCCTGACAGTGCAGAGATACTGGCTTTGATTAAAGTCTCGGAATTGCTCTTCGACCATGTACTCAGGATACCAACGGTATCCGGCCTCAGTCATTACCCTGACCAACATGGCAGTATGGCCGGGTACATCTAGGCATCGAGTCAGGCGAACCACTTGATTGAGGTCGCGAGTGGCCATCTGAAAACACAATCATAATGCAAAGGCATTAGAATTTCTAGCAGAATTTCGGCAGCATAACAGCTGTAAATGCTCAAGAAGGATTTTGGGACATTTGACAAAGGATTTCATACACACTCAACATCATCATATCAAAGTTCTGAGTCCATCCTAACAACATAACATGGTAGTAGAACTGAACTAGGCTTGTATCCATCAAACCTATAAGGTACTACTGATTAGTAACACGTGAACCTGATAGAGAGAAAGGATCCTAATTCCTTAACCACCGGTGGAAGAATAGACTGACTCAGATCAGAATGTCATAAGATAAAGAAGTAAAAAGAGCCTTACGTTCCAACCCACAAACAATTCCCCTACATATAACTAAAGAATTTCTAGACTCAACATCGACCAGTTTGGCTTGGAGAACCTACAGGCAGTCCGGCTCTGATGCCAACGCTGTCAGGACCCCGACTCGATGACACATCGATCTAGCCTGTAACACCTCATATCACTTTGCGGCCTCACGCACGGTATCCCCACGGGTGTCGCCTTACCTTTGCCCAGGACCGTTTGCGCCTTTTGGCTCACGTATATGATAGTGTCGCTAGCATCCATATGTTAAGGAGCCCGGGCTGACATGACTAGTTGTAAACCCAAAGTGGCACAGACTTACAGGGACAGGCATCCATGACCCAGCAATGAACGTGTCGGTCATCAGCAAGTGGGTCCGGGCTGTAGCACTGGGCTAGCAGGACTCCGGTAAACCGGGCGGTAGCGGGCTAACAGGACTCCGGTACTCAATGCGTGACATTTCCCCGAAGGGACAGACACAGGAACGAAGAAGGACACATGCCGGCCAGCCTAAGTGTTCCAGAGCAGTAGCAAGCTACCACGGCTCAGTGGTAACACTAGGAGACATTTCCCGGTAAGAGAGGCTACTAAGGATAAACAACTAGATAGTCAGATCCCACACATACCAAGCATTTCAATCATACACACAATATGCTCGATATGTGCAAATACAACAAGGCATCACAACATGACTCTATGACATAAGTACTTTATTTAAGGCTCAGAGAGCCATACAAAACATACACAAAGGTACGGGTCACACAACCCAGCATTCAAGCCATACAGTCATACAAACCAGCAGCGGAAGTAACTTGTCTGAGTACAGACAACTAGTAAAATAAAAGAGGCTTGGAAAGCCTAGCTATACTACGTGGTCCTTCACAAGCTCAGGATCACCACCTGGGCCTTAGCCTACTCATTGATGTCAACGTCTACGTAGAACCCATCAGAAGGGGTTGCAGCGTCTTCTGTAAAAATGTAAATTATAGCAACATGAGTACAAAGGTACTCAGCAAGTCTTACATCAGATCCTACATACATGCATATTATCAAGAAGGGTTGGTGGAGTTGTTGCAGCAAGCCAGCTTTGACTCTTGGCTAGGCTAACCTACGAGACTCCAACTTGAAATGGTTTTGCATACACGAGTCCACTACTCACCAATTCAATACACTACCGAGGATCCACCTCCGTCTTCCTACGGAAGAGCCATCCTCGGCACTCACACTTATCTTGAGGCTTTTAGTAGTTTCCATTTACTTGTCTATGAACTGTATAGGCAACCAAGTAGTCCTTTACCGCGGACGCGGCTATTCGAATAGATCATGATAACCCTGCAGGGGTGTACTTCTTCATACACGCTCTCACCACTTACCGTCGTTTACACGACATGTACTCGGCAACCTTCAAGCGGAAGCCCAACGTGGGTGTCGGCCACGACCTACCTAATCACCTAAGCCTCCAGTCCAGGTTTATCGCCTATCCAGGTTCCATCCGTAGGGAGTCCGGCCGAGGTTTCCCATACGGCCTCGAACGATGTGAACAGGGTTCCCGAGATACCTAACGGGTATTCGGTACACCCGGCCACGTACCTACCGCATCACAGCCCACCCCTACGGTCAGCGCTGTCCACGGCCTCCAGTAGGCTACAAACACCAGAAACTACTTGCAACTCCTGGACGGAGAACTAGGGTGAATAAGAAGCCGAGAGGGTCCATTGGTTTCGGGCCCAATGCATGGTAGTAGCTGATTCTTAAATCACACATACAGATCTCAGTGCTTAAGGTCGGCTTCAATGAAACAACCCACCATGTACTCCTACATGGCCTCTCATCGATACCTTTACCAATTTGCGTTCACCACACCACTCTCATTACCGACATAATCATTTCACTCTAGCCCATCACCCAGATGAACCAGACCTGACACGACTCTAAGCATAGCAGGCATAGCAAGGTAGGAACAACACATACATATGGCTCAATCAACTCCTACACATGCTAGTGGGTTTCATCTAGTTACTGTGGCAATGACAGGTCATGCAGAGGAAGTGGGTTCAACTACCGTAGCACACAGCAGTTTGAAACGCGTTGTCTTAATGCAGTAAAAGAGAGCAGGAGCGAGAACATGGGATTGTATCGATATGATCAAATGGTTGGTTGCTTGCCTGATGGTTCGATGCACTGATACGGTTCTTCGTTAGGGTAATCACGGTACTCCTCGGAGGCAGAACCTGCCGCAAAGAACACCGATACACAACCATCACCAAACAATGTGCAACAATATGATGCATGCATGAAACATAGCAATATGAGTGTGTTGGGCTAATGCAACTAAGACCAGAAGGGTTTGAACCAATTTGAATCAAAGATTCAAATTTCAAACTCAAACATGGCCCTTTAAAGTGTTTTTCCTTGTTCTGTATTAAACATCAGGTTAACTTGTTTAATCATGCATGAAAATAGTACAGATGGATAGATTGGATTTTTCTGATCATTTTTCATATATAATTTGTTTGATTTGGAGTTACAGAATAAAAGTTATGAATTTTTAAAGTTTAAACTATATTCTGGAATTTCCTATATTAGATTAATTCCAGAAAATCAATTATTGCGTCAGCCTGACGTCAGTGTGATGTCAGCAGGTCAACGGGACACGTCCGGGTCAAACCTGACAGTGGGTCCCGTGTGTCAGTGTGATTAGATTAATTAAAGTTTAATTAAAACTAAACCTGTTTAATTAACAGGGCTGGGCCCCACCTGTCATTGACTCAGGGGAGTCAACCAGGGCCCACCCGTGGTCAAACCCGGGTCGGCTGCACCGGCGTTTAGCCGCCGGTGAGCCCGACGCGGCGGCGGAAGTGGTTTTGGCTGTTTCGGCCGCCAAATGGATCGCAGAGACTACCGGAGTGGAGCTGAGGACGAGCCGCAGCTCTTGGTGGAGTCCGTTGGGGTCGGGGTGGCCGGAGTTGGCGCCGGCGACAACTTTGGCGGCCACCGGGGTTCGGCCGAAGACGAACTTGACGCTAGAGGGGCCGGTGAGGCGCGGGGAGTAGCTAGCTAGGTGCTACGTGACACGTTGAGTAAGATGGACACCGTGGAGTGGCCGAAGGGTGACCGGGAGCACATCGGCGATGAGCTCCACGGCGGTGGGTGCGGTTGAGCTCTGGGAGGTCGCTACACAGCTCGGGAGCAAGAAAAGGAGGGGGGAAGATGGCTAAGCTCACAGTGAGTGCGACGAAGCCCTTGGTGCGGCCGGAGATGGACCGGAGCGACGACGGAGTTGAAGGGGATCTCCGGCGACGGCGGTTCGGGCGAGGTCGTTGCGGTGGACTCGGGCGTTGCGAGCGCTCGGGGCTCGGTTTGCTCGATGGAGTGGACAACGGCGGAGCTCCTGGACACGATGAGAGGACGCACGGGCGGCGGGGAGCACGGCTACGACGAAGGCACGGCGATGGTGGCGTCGGTCATGGCGGGGGAGCGCGAGGG
>NC_057800.1:263227048-263254546 GCF_018294505.1 Triticum aestivum
GGGGAGCGGCGAGGCGGCGAGCAGGTGCGTGGCGCGCGCTGCGGTCGCCGTCGGGCACCTGCCTGCCTGCCTGGCCGGCAAGCAGCTCGCTGGAGCGGCGCTGGGCTGGGCCGGCAGGTGGGCCGGGAGCAGGCGTCAGGTAAGTTTTTCCATTTTCTTTTTGTTTTCTGTTTTTTTAATACTTCTGCAACTTTGTTGAATTAAATAAAATACTTAGGCAACTCCTAAAATCACCAAACTACTCCTGGTCCATAGTTGGATTATTTCCAACATGAAACATTTTAGTTTGGAGATATTTGAGCATTTAAATATTTTATATAATTTTAAATGCCCAAATTCAAATATTTATGATTTAATTCAAAAACCCTAAGATGGCCTAGGAAAATGTGCATCACTTTTGGCAGAGGTTCTGAACCAAGACAAAAATGATGGGCATTTTAGAAGGGCATTTCAGGTTCATTGAAAAAGTTTTTAGTAAACCCTAATTGGTTTCAGAGGGGACTGGGGGTTCTGTCATCCCCATTTCAGGTTTCTGATGAAAGAGTAAACATGATGCAACACTCTAATGCATGGCTAACTAGGGTGTGACAGGTGGCCGGTTGGGCCGGCCCGTTCGGGCGGCTGAGGCCAACTAGGCCGTGCCCCCGTGGGGGGGGGTGTTTCCCTTTTTTTAGTTTGTTTTTCTCTTTTGTATTTTCTTTCTTTTATTTATTTTCTTTTTCTGTTTTATTTCAATCTGAATTATTTAGGAATTTTATAAAAATGTGTTTATTACACCGTATTTACATATGCAAAATATGGCACCTCCCGAACATTTTTGTTTTAACTTTTGAAAAGTTTGTTGTTTGACATTTTTTAAATTTTGAATTTGAAAAGTTTTGATCCAACGCGAGATTAGCAATAGTAACTGGGGTGACGTGGCACCGTTAATGTGGGATTACTGTAGCATGATTATCCGGGCATTACAATGCTTCCCCTGTATCCCCAACACCTGATTGCATAACCAGAAAGTTTCGGGAGTTTTATAGGTGGGAATTCAAGTAGCTCTAGTATTTCTTCCTGCAGATATTTGGTTTGTGATTGGGCAATCCTTACCACTTATTTGTTCATATATGTACCTTGTTGCTTTATTCATCTACCTTTATCTAAGTGGCTTCTCCACCTAATGGACGTGTGATGATTTACTTTGGAATTCATTCGTTCAACCTTGTTCAAATGATTATTGTGAAGACTATATGTTTCAATTTTGATCCATTGTTTCAGCTTGCCTATCTGTTTATCAAGATTCTAACGGATGTCACCCTCTTCAGGATAGCTCCTCCAACGCGTCAGAATCCGGACCGCAATGATTGGGGTCAGTCGAACCCTCCGCCACCACCTCCACCTCCGGAGGCATGGCAAGCTGTCATGGCAGCCACCGACGCCAACACTCAGATGGTTTTGCAACTCTTGCAAGAGCGCAACCAAGGGCAAGGCAACCAAGGAAATCAAGGCCAAGGCAACAATCAGCCTTAGTTTGCTACCCTCAACTAGTTCCTCGCAAACCAACCGAAGTCCTTCAGCAACTGTGCCGAGGCCACAAACACCGACGGTTGGCTCATGAACATTTGCAAGCATTTTGAATGTAGCAATGTCAGGCATGAGGGCTTTGTCAAGTTTGCTTCGTTTCAACTCAAGGACCAAGCTGCTGAGTGGTATCAACAATACATAGATTCCAGAGGAGGTCCTGTGATTACTTGGGATAATTTTCGTCGAGACTTCAAAGCTCATCACATTCCACCAAGTGTGCCTGAGAGCAAGCGTGAGGAGTTCCGCAATCTAAAGCAAGGCAGCATGTCCGTGTACCAATACAATATCCAGTTTCAGAAACTTGCTCCCTTCGCTAAACAAGATGTTCCTGATGAAAAGAGTATGATCTATCAATTCAGAGGTGGTCTCAGAGAAGATCTGCAGTTAGCTCTCGTGCTTCTTGAGCCGACCAAGTTTGATCAATTCTATAACATGGCACTAAAGCAAGAAGCTGCTCAGCTCAAGTGTGAGGCTTCTAAGAAGAGAGTCAGGGATGCAGTTCAGTCTTCTTCTTCATCACAAGTGGCAGCTAAGCAACAGAAGTTCTGGTTGCCTCTTGCTCCGTTTCGCCAGCCCTACCAGCAGAAGAGAAATGTGGCAATGGATCTTCCCACCCACCCAACAAACTCTATCAGAACAAAGCTCATTCTCAATCTCCAAGGTCAAGTGCTCCTTATCATTGTCCGTTCTCAGAGGTTACTTGCAACAAGTGTCAGCACAAAGGGCACTATGCAAATAAGTGCTTCAACCAAAGGGGCCTTCTGTCTCCTCCTCCTGTGAGATCTTCCAACAATGAAGTGGTCAAGCATAATCCCAAGCATGCTAAGGTGAACATGATGAATGCAGCTCAGCCAGAGGATTCTTCAGATGTGATCGTGGGTAACCTTCCAGTTAACTCCATTCCTGCAAAAGTTCTTTTTGACACTGGTGCAACACATTGTTTCATGTCAAGACCGTTTTTTGCCAAGCATGATTTCACTACTTCACTTTTGGGTAAACCCATGGCTGTCATTTCTCCGGGTAAATCCTTGAGCTCTAGTTTGATAGCTCCTGATGTGTCTACCAAGATGGGCAAGTATAAATTTCTGTCTTCTCCAATTGTTCTTGGTGACTCGGATATTGATCTAATTCTTGACATGGACTGGCTTTCTAAGCACAAGGCTCAGCTTGATTGTGCTGCCAGGGAAATTCAATTGACACACTCTTCTGAGGAAGTGATCATCTATGCCGCTCAGGATGAAACCATACGACTATTTTCCCTCAATGAGAAGGGCGAGTTGAATGCCATCTCTTAGATTCCAGTCGTTTGTGAATATCAAGACGTCTTTCCAGAAGAGCTTCCGGGAATGCCTCCTCACCGGCCAGTTGAATTCGTCATCGATCTTGGGCCTAGCACGGAACCTATTTGCAAGCGTCCTTACAAGCTTGGACTAGAGGAGTTGAAGAAACAACTCAATGAACAAGAGCGTATGGGTCTGATCACACCGAGTTCTTCTCCATGCGGTTGTGGTGTCCTTTTTTTCAAGAAAAAGGATGGAACGGAACGACTCTGCGTCGACTACCGTCCATTGAACAAGAAGACAATAAAGAACAAGTATCCACTTCCCAACATCAATGAGCTATTCGAGCAACTTAAAGGTGCTAAAGTATTCTCCAAGCTTGACCTCCATATGGGTTATCATCAGATTCACATTCGTGAACACGATATCCCCAAGACAACATTCAAAACAAGCTATGGTTCTTATGAATATACTATCATGTCTTTTGGACTTGTCTATGCTCCTCCAACATTCTCTCACATGATGAACTTCATCTTCAACCCTTACACAAATGATTTCGTCCTGGTGTATCTCGATGATATCTTGGTCTTTTCCAAGAATAAGGAGGATCATGCCAAGCATTTGATATTGGTGCTCGACAAGCTCAGAGAGCATCAATTCTATGCGAAGTTTTCCAAGTGTGAGTTCTAGCTTGATGAGGTTCTTTACCTTGGTCATATCATCTCCGCTAAGGGCATCGCTGGTAATCCCGAGAAGGTGTCTGCAATTGTGAATTGGGAACCTCCTTAGAATGTCAAGCAGCTCCGCAGTTTTCTTGGGCTTGCAAGCTATTGTCGAAGATTCGTTGAGAATTTCTCTAAGGTTGCAAAGCCTCTTTGCAACCTCCTCCAGAAGCATGTCAAGTATGTCTGGACGCCTGAGTGTGACATTGCTTTCAACACCCTGAAAGAGAAGCTGGTCACAGCTCCTATCTTGACTCCTCCTGATGAATCCATGCCATTCGAAGTTTTCTGTGATGCTTCCTTGCAAGGTCTTAGTGCTGTGTTAATGCAATAGAAGAAATTTGTGTCTTATACCTCTTGTCAGTTGAGGCCCAACGAAAGGAACTACCCCACTCATGATCTTGAGTTGGCGACAGTTGTCCATGCATTATTAACGTGGAGACATCTCTTGTTGGGAAGGAAAGTGAACATCTTCACAGATCATAAGAGCCTCAAGTACATCTTCACTCAACCCAACCTCAACCTCAGGCAAACTCGATGGGTCGAAATGATTCAAGAATACAATCAAAGTATTGAATATACTCCAGGCAAGGCCAATGTCATTGCAGATGCTTTGAGCAGGAAGGCTTACTGCAATAGCTTAATTCTCAAGCCCTTCCAACCGGACCTTTGTGAAGCTTTTCACAAACTGAATCTCCAAGTTGTTCCTCAAGGCTTTCTTGCCAACCTCCAAGTCTCTCCTACTTTGTAAGATCAAATTCGTGAGGCAAAACTCTTGGATACCATGGCGAAGAAGGTGAAACATGGGATTGCCAAGAGCCAATCCAAATACAAGTGCTACCGCATTGATGACAAAGACACTCTATTCTTCGAGGACCGGATTGTGGTTCCTAAAGGTGATCTAAGGAAAGTCATTATGAACGAGGCGCATAATTCCCTTTTATCCATTCATCCTGGAAGTACGAAGATGTACCATGATCTCAAGCAGTCGTATTGATGGAGTCGAATGAAGAGAGAAATTGCTCAATTTATGAATGAATGTGATGTCTGCAAAAGGGTGAAAGCAGAACACCAATGACCAACTGGTCTCCTCCAACCTCTTGCTATTCCAGAATGGAAGTTTGACCATATCAAGATGGACTTAGTTACTGGATTTCCCAAGTCCAAGCGTGGAAATGATGCTATCTTCGTTGTCATCGACAAGCTTACTAAAGTGGCTCATTTCCTTCCGATCAAAGAATCTATCACAGCAGCTCAGTTGGCAGAGCTATACACCTCCAGGATTGTCTCTTTGCACGACATTCCGCAATTGATATCTTCAGACCACGGAAGAATTTTCACATCTAAGTTTTGGGACTCCTTACAGAAGGCTATGGGCACCAACATTCGCTTCAGCACAGCTTTCCATCCTCAAACTAGTGGCCAAGTCGAGTGAGTCAACCAAATTCTTGAAGATATGCTCAGGGCTTGTATCATTTCCTTCGGTATGAAGTGGGAAGATTGTCTTCCATATGCCGATTTCTCCTACAACAATAGCTTCCAAGAGAGTTTAGGCAAGGCCCCATTTGAAATTCTCTATGGCAGGAAGTGACGTACTCCTCTCAATTGGTCAAAGACTAGTGGACGCCAACTTCTTGGAAATGTGTAAAGTCATCCGTGAAAAATCTCAAAGTCGCGCAATCGCGCCAGAAGAGTTACTATGATAGCAAGCACCGTGACTTGGCTTTCGAGATCGGAGACCATGTCTACCTCCGCGTCTCTCCAATGAAAGGCACTCGCCGCTTCAGTATCAAAGGGAAGCTTGCCCCTAGATACGTGGGTCCTTTCAAGATCATTGGGAAAAGAGGCGACCTCACCTATCAACTTGAGGTTCCGTCCAACTTCGCAAATGTGCACGATGTGTTTCACGTGTCACAGCTTCGCAAGTGCATCAAGACTCCTGAGCGCACTATCAACTTCAAAGAGATTGATCTCCAAGAAGATTTGTCTTATCATGAGCATCATGTTGCTATTCTTGAAGAAACCGAACGCAAGACTCGCAACAAGTCAATCAAATTCCTGAAAGTGAAGTGGTCACACCATTTCGACCGAGAAGCCACCTGGGAACGTGAGGACCACCTCCATTACGAATATCCGGAGTTCTTTTAGTCCTAGATCTCGGGACGAGATCCCCTTGTAGTGGTGGAGTGTTGTAACACCCTAGATGTAAATTGCCATATTTGTAACTCCGACTCTTGCCATTTTCGGTTTTAAGTTATGAGATTCCCTTCATGGTTGGGTTTTTTCTTTCGTTTTGCATTTTGTTCATGCCATGCATTTTATATGATGTCATCATGTGCACCGCATTTGCATTCGTGTTCGTCTCATGCACCGAGCATTTTCCCCGTTGTCCGTTTCGCAATCTGACACTCCCACATGCACCAGCGCACCCCTCTTGTCTCTTTTCGTGAGTGGGAGTTAAATGTTCTCGGAATGGGCCGAGATTTGTCAAGTGGCCTAGTACACCACCGGTAGACCGCCTGTCAAATTTCGTTCCATTTGGAGCCCTTTTGATACCCCAACGGTTAACCGGGTAACCGCAAAAGCCTCTTGGGTGTTGCAGCCCAACACCCCTCCAAAACAGCCCTATAACCCATCTAAACCATCTCCGTGTTCTCCACCGTTGGATCACGATCGTGTGGGCGAAAACCGCACGTCATTTGGACATTCCTACCTCCTTCTACCTATAAGTATGTGCATCTCTCCCGAAATTCGGGTCCGAACCCTAGTCTTCTTCCACCTCGCGCGGCCGAACAAGTCCGTCCGCGCCGGACATGTCCGCCAGACGCGTCACCCCGGCCAATCATGAGACGCCACCTCAGCCGCCGCCGCCCCGCGCCCAATCCCCCGCCGCCATGTCAGCCGCCACCACCCACTCTCTCCTCCGCGCCCGCCGTCAGCACGCGGGGCCCGCAGCTGGCTCGTGCGGCCTGTGCGTCGCCCGCCGCCGCCCGAGTAGCTCTGCCCGCGCGCCTCCGCTCCGCCTCACCGCCCCCGCGCCTTCACCGCCGGTCGCCGCCATCCGACTGCACCGCGTGTCGCGCCGCTGCTTCGCCCAGACGCCGCCGCTCCTCTTCGCCGGACCCGCTCAACTCCGATCGCCGCCCTCCACCGGCCTCCTCCGTCGAGATCCGGTGACCCCGTGCCCGGATCCGGCGTTTCCCCCAACTCCGGCACCATTCCCTCTCTCTCTGGCAAGTCCTCCGATGAGCTCGCGCCGACGCCTCGTAATCCGTGCCGCGGTCAAACCCTAATCCGCGAGGTGAAATTCCACCAAGTCCCGGAGCTCCCTGTTATTTTTATGCCCTGTTCAACATGTTATATCTCGGTGACCGTGGCTCCAAATCATTCATATGATATGTCAAAGTGTTCGTCTCGTTGAGCTCTTCATGTTAGAATCATTTCTAGGCATGTTACTATCCATTATGATGCCATTTACATTGTTGCAGGAGTGCTATAGAATGTTAACTGCTGGTACTTATCAGATCATGATGTTTTGTCATTTTTGTTGCATTTGATGTGTGCATTATTTGAGCACGAGGTCTACATGTGTTCTGAACTACAACATGCCATCTTTACAGAGGTGCAAGCCTTGTATTTTTGTGATCTATGTGGTGACTAGCACAAGCATGCAAACTAGGCTCCGTGATGTTGCTGTTTTCAGGGACTTTGGATTTTGCTAAGTCTTTTTCCTGCTGTTATTTTGATGCCATGTAAACTTGATGCTACATAGTGATCCATGCTTATTTTGGGATACTTAAGTAAGGATTTTTTGAGCATGTGGTTATGCTCTATCCATTCATGCCCCTGTTTGCAATTATGAAGTGATCTAGAATGTATTTTTGCTTGCTCTACTTTTGCTATAAAATGTTCCTGGCAGTTTGTTAACATGTTAATCCATATTGCCATGGTTGTTGCTAGTGATCCATGCATCCTATGAACTTGCTCTTGCCATGGTTAGATTCATGAACATATCATCTTGCTATTGGTATGCTTATGTTGTCATTCAATCATTTGCGGTGAGTGGCATGAGCTCGCAAAGTTGCTATCATAAATCTGCTTATGCTATGCTCTGTTTTTCTTCTAAGTCTAAAATTGTTAATAAAACTTGCTATGTTTACATGGGTGCCATCATATCTTCTGTGCCTTTTTGGCTGATGTCCACTAAGGGATGCATTTAGTAGAATCATGGCATGCCTTTGTTTGCTATGATATCTTCCTGTAGCATGATGTTTGCTTGCTCTACACATTGCTTCCTGATATTGTTTTTGACATGTTAGTACTTTCATCAAGTCTGTGAGGCTGATATTTTTTGCACTTTGCCATGCTTGTTTGAACCTGTTCTAGTGTGATTTAGCCGTAGCTCAGTGTTCATGTTTTGTCAAGCATCTCTTGTACATCACTGCCATATGCTTTGTTGCTATGGTTTAGTGCAGTAGCTTAGTTTCTTGTTGCATTCTAAGTGGCATCATGATGTTAATCGCAGATTTGTGTCATTCTTGTGATGCTTGCCATTTGCAAACCGTGCATCCGTTTCTTGTGATCTTTATATCGATTTCAAACGAAATCATCTCATCTTTCCAGCGGCATACTTGGTTTGCCAAGTTGATGCCTTGATCTTTCTTTCCCTTCTGGAGCACGCATATGCATTGCATATCATGCCATGTATTGCATCATGTTGCTTGTGCATTGCACCGTGATTGATTGTTGTTCCATTGCTTGTGTTCTTGCTTTGGGTAGAGCCGGGAGACGAGTTCATGAATGAGGAACCAGTTGAGTACGCTAACAAGGATTAAGCTTTCAACAACTCTGAGAACTTTGCAGGCAAGATGACCATACCCTCGAAATCACTTCTATCTTTGCTCTGCCAGTTGTTCGTTCTATCGCTATGTCGCGCTACCTACCACTTGCTATATCATGCCTCCCATATTGCCATATCTATTATTTACTTTAATGCATCTATATACTTGGTAAAGGGTGGAAGGCTCGGCCTGTTGCCTGGTATTTTGTTCCACTCTTGCCGCCCTAGTTTCCATCATACCGATGTTATGTTCCTTGATTTTGCGTTCCTTACACGGTTGGGTGTTATGGGAACCCCTTAACAGTTCTCCTTGAATAAAACTCCTCCAGCAAGGCCCATCCTTGGTTTTACATTTGCCTACCTAAGCCTTTTCCCTTGGTTTCTGCAGACTCAAGGGTCATCTTTATTTTAAACCCCCCAGGCCAGTGCTCCTCTGAGTGTTGGTCTGAAACGGGCAACCTGCAGGGACACCTCGGGGCAACTTGAGGGCTGGTTTTACTTGTAGATTGACCTATCTGGTGTGCCCTGAGAACGAGATACGTGCGACTCCTATCGGGATTTGTCGGCACGTCGGGCGGCTTTGCTGGTCTTGTTTTACCATTGTCAAAATGTCTTGTAACCGGGATTCCGAGACTGACCGGGTCTTCCCGGGAGAAGGAATATCCTTCGTTGACCGTGAGAGCTTATGATGGGCTAAGTTTGGACGCCCCTGCAGGGTATAAACTTTCGAGAGCCGTGCCCGCGGTTATGTGGCAGATGGGAATTTGTTAATATCCGGTTGTAAAGAACTTGACACTTAACTTAATTAAAATGAATCAACCGCATGTGTTGCCGTGATGGTCTCTTTTCGGTGGAGTCCGGGAAGTGAACACGGCCTTGTGTTATGCTTGAACGTAAGTAGTTTCAGGATCACTTCTTGATCACTTATAGCTTCTCGACCGTTCCGTTGCTTCTCTTCTCGCTCTCATTTGCGTATGTTAGCCACCATATATTCTTAGTGCTTGTTGCAGCTCCACCTCAGTATCCTTTCCTACCCATAAGCTTAAATAGTCTTAATCTCACGGGTGTGAGATTGCTGAGTCCTCGTGGCTCACAAATACTTCCAAAAAGTTACAGGTGCCGAGGATACCAGTGCAGGTGATGCTACCGAACTCAAGTGGGACTTCGACAAGGATTCGGGTCGTTACTACATTCTGTTTCCTGATGATCAGTAGTGGAGCCCAGTTGGGACGATCGGGGATCTAGCATTTGGGGTAGTCTTCCTTTTTATTCGGATTTGGCCGTAGTCAGTATTTGAGTGTATTTGGATGATGTATGAATTATTTATGTATTGTGTGAAGTGGCGATTGTAAGCCAACTCTTTATCCCTTTCTTATTCAGTACATGGGATGTGTGAAGATTACCCTCTTGTAAAAAAACTTCGATGCGGCTATGCCTCTAAGTCGTGCCCCGACACGTGGGAGATATAGCCGCATTGTGGGTGTTACAATTATGTTTGTTGTTTGAAAATCCCGTGTGGCCGTTTTGTTAAATCCAAGAGTTGGCCAATCGTCGGCTTCAGCCCCCACGTAGGTAGTATAGGGGTGTTTGGGATGGAATCTAAACACTCTTGATCCATGAGTTTGGACCTTGAAGGAGGTGTTTAGCACAATGAACCAGGCAATCAGACTATATGGCTTTATCACTCTCACCTAGCCATAGGAGTTTGACAAGAGAAATGTAGGCGCAACCCCTAGTTAGTATTTAATCCGGACTAGGGGGTTGTAGACACCTGATCGGGTAGAGGCCGATTCGTCACATAATGCGGAAAAAATCGCCAAAGATTTTTAACCTCCGGATAGCTGACCAGCTCTCGCCGTATCATGACAGCCAGTTTTCGGCTTTCTCTACTGAGGTGTTTGCTCGGATAAACCAGAAACACAATCGCAGTAGTTCTCCCTTTACTACTCTAGCTGATAGGACGGAACTTAAGGTAGCAAGCACAGGAGCTGGGCAACCCAACTATTGACCAAAGACATGATTCGGAGCCGATGCATATAATGCTAAAATTCGGGGTGGCGAACTGTACTGTCAAAAGTGTTCGGACTTTGTTGCCATAGTATGGAGCATAATGAAAGCCCCTGGCTAATTAAAGCGTACCAAAGTGTATGGGTGCAATCGATAAGAATAGCGAAATAAAATGAAGTAGTAAGCTAGTGCCACATAAGTTGGGCCGCAAACTGTTACCATTATAGTTTGATTAATACGTCAAAGCGTATTTGTAGAAATTGTGCGATAATAAACCTGGTTATTTAACATGCCAAGACAAAGGGGAGCTGCGTGCGGGTGCCGAAAACAGGTAGAATGATGGTCAAGAAGAACATCTAGATATTCCTCCACACGTCTGTAATGCTTGCCGCCTTGGTATATCTATCCTTCGAAAGGACCGACGATCAGGCCGTCGGGAGGGGCTTGTGAAAGAAAAGACTGAAAAATGATAAAAATGAAAAGGAAAAGTATGTGTGGGAGCCGTATGATGGACCACAATCAAGTTATGCCTCCGTCTATGCCCATGGTATTTTGAGTGCGTAATTATGTACACGCGGTACATACACCACCATTTGGTCGGGACTGAGACGGAGGCCGAATTGCTAGTTGAGCTCCTAACGAGCTGGACTGTCCTGCTGTAGAGTAGTCCCAACCCATTTGACAGTGTCCGGGAGCTTGGCCGCCGAATTAAGGTTCTACTTGATAATGCCGCTCTGTACTTCTACTGCCAGGGCCGCGGTGTGCTCCTCAGTACGGAGGGAGCGCTCCGTGTTTCCATTGAATGTTATGATGCCGCGTGGTCCGGGCATCTTAAGTTTGAGATAAGCATAGTGTGGCACCGCATTGAATCGAGCAAATGTAGTTTGTCCAAGTAGTGTGTGATAGCCACTCCAGAAGTGGATGATGTCGAAGATCAATTCTTCGCTTTGGAAGTTGTCCGGGGATCCGAAGAAAACTTCCAATGTGATTGAACCCATGCAGCGGGCCTCTACACCTGGTATTACTCCTTTAAAGGTAGTTTTTGTGGGCTTGATCCTTGATTGATCGATGCCCATTTTGCAGACTGTATCTTGATAGAGCAGGTTGAGGCTGCTGCCACCGTCCATGAGGACTCGCGTGAGGTGGAATCCATCAATAATTGGATCAAGGACCAGTGCGGCTAAACCGCCATGACGGATACTGGTTGGATGGTCCCTGTGATCGAAGGTGATCAGGCGGGACGACCATGGGTTGAATTTTGGGGCGACTGGCTCTATTACATAGACGTCCCTGAGCGCGCGTTTGGGCTCCCTCTTAGGGATATGGGTAACATATATCATGTTCACCGTTTTAACCTCGAGGGGAGGGGGGAACTTCTTCTGTCCCCCTTTGTTCGGTGGATGGCACTCCTCATCAATTTCCTCACTCTGCGACCCCTTCTCCTTGTTCTCGGCATATAACTTGTTGGCCTGTTTAAAAACCCAACAGCTTCTGTTGGTATGATTGGCTGGTTTGTCGAGGGTGTCATGGATCTAACATGGACGATCGAGTATGTGGTCCAAGCTGGATGAGCCCGTATTGTTCCTTTTAAATGGCTTATTTCGTTGGCCGGATTTGGAGCCACTGAATCCGGCGTTGACCGCCATGTCATCAGTATTATCACCGTTGTTTCGGCGCTTGTGCCTGTTGCGTCGGGGCTTGCTGTTGCTATTTCTGGCTTCAGAGGTGCCAGGTTCGCTTGAACTATTATTGCTACGGGCTAGCTATCACACCCTAGTTAGTTCAAGCATTAGAGTGTGCATCATGTTTAAATTCCTTTTAAATTTGAAATGGGGAAGACAGAACCCCCAGCACCCCCTGGAAACAACAAGGGTTTACTAAAATTATTTTCAATGAACCCAAAATGCCCTTCACAAAATGTTCATCATTTCTGGATTGGGCTAAAACCCCTGGCAAAAATGGTGCACTCTTTTCTAGGACATTTTGTTTTTTTTGAATTAAATCATAAGTATTTGAATTTGGGCATTTAAATGCTATAAAATAATTTAAATGCTCAAATAATTCTGGAAATAAGTGTGGGCTGTTGGGAATAATCTAAACAGAGCCCCTGATTATTTTCAGGATTTTTAAAGATGTCTAGGTATTTTTAATAAAGCCCAACAGTTGCAGAAAAATAGAAAAAGAAAACAAATAAGAAAGAGAGAGAGAGAGAAACCCACCTGGGCCTCACCTGTGCTGACCCAGCCCACTGGCTTGTGCCAGTCGTCACCCACCTCTGCCAGTAGGCAGAGGCGTGTCGCCGGCGCGCGCACCCGCGGCCACCTCCTGCTTCCACCTCCTACTGCCTCCTCGTCCCCATCCGAGCGCCACGAAGACGCCAGCACCCCACTGCACTCCTCCCCTCTCTCCCCTTCTTCTTCCTCGGTCCGCCGAGATCGTCGGCGACCGTGTGCCCTCCTCGACGCCTCCCCCGAGCTGCCGAGCTTCTCTTCGACTTTGCAGTGAGCCCTCCGCCGTTCCCCTCTACTCCCCGTGTCGATTTCACCCTCTAGCTAGCTTCGCCGTCGCGGCCAAGAGCTTTGCTCCGTCGGCCACGTAACCACCGCGGCCACCATTGCTGCCGCCCGCGTTTGAGCGCGTGTCTGTGCTCAGTGTGGTCCCAGGACCCCAGAACAAGCATCCGTTCGTCCTCCCGTCCACCGTAGCTTCGATTCCGTCGAGGTCCGAACTCCAGCCGCCGCCGTGAGCTTGATTCCGGCGAACTTGGCTGACCTCAGCCCCTCCCTCTTGCGTAGATGGATGCGGCTGAGCACCCGCAATGCATAGATGCCCTCGGTCGCCGTTTTGGTCGACGGAGCAGCGTTTCCGAGGCTCTCCACCGTCTCGGCCTCGCCGGCGACTCAACGCCGGCGGGATTGACCCTGCTGACCAGGGGTTTGACCCCAGTTTGACCCCGCCTGAGTCACTAATATGTGGGGCCAGCTCCTAACTAAATTAGATTAGTTTTTAATTAGAGCTAATCACTCTATTAGAGGTTAATGACCTCGTTAACTAACTCTCTCTCATTGACATGTGGGCCCAGGGCCTAACTAACCTAGTTTAGTGCTAACTAAACACTAACTAACTCTGTTAGTTAGCTGAGACACTGACAGATGGGGCCCACCAGTCAGGTTTGACCTGGGCTGGCGCCTTTGACCCGCTGACGTCACAGTGACGCAGTGCTGACGCAGTTATTTATTTTCTAGATTTATTCTTATATAGGAAATTCCAGAAAATAGCCAAAACTTCTAAAAATCATAGAAAATCAACCATAGCTCCAAATGCAAAGATTTATATATGAAAAATGATCATAAAAATTCAACCTATCCATCTGTAATGGTTTCATGCATGACAAAACAAGTTAACCTTGATGTTTAAGCATAATAAGGTAATGCACTAATAAGGCCATTTTTATTGAGCTAATATTTGAATCTTTGATTCAAATGAGTTCATCCCCTTCTGTTTTAGCTTGCATTAGGCCAAGACACTTTCATCTTGCCATGTCATAGCATGCATCATATTGTTGCATATTGCCATGTGTTGATTATGTTCGGTGTGATTTTCGTGGTAGGTTCTGCCTCCGAGGATAACCCCGAGTATCCGTCTGAAGGGCAGTACCCTACTACCACTACAACAGGAAAGCAACCCATTGATCATTCCGATACAAACCCATATTCTCGCTTCTGCTCTTGTTTACTGCATTAAGACAACGCGATTCAAACTGCTATTTGTTACGGTAGTTAAACCCTTATCCTCTGCATGACCTGTCATTGCCACAGTAACTAGATGAAACCCACTAGCATGTGTAGGAGTTGATTGAGCCATGTATGTGATTCCTACCTTGCTATGCCTGCTATGCTTAGAGTTGTGTCAGGTCTGGTTCATCTGGGTGATGGGCTAGAGTGAAATATTTATGTCGGTATTGTGAGGGATGTGTTGAACATGTTTTGGTAAAGGTATCGATGAGAGGCCATGTAGGAGTACATGGTGGATTGTTTCATTGAGACCATCCATAATAACTGAGATATGTATGTGTGATTTAAGATGTAGTTACTACCGTACATTGGGCCCGAAACCAATGGACCCTCTCGGCTTCTTAATCACCCTAGTACTCTGTCCAGGAGTTGCAAATAGTTTCTGGTGTTTGTAGGTTATGTGTTTGCGGCCGTGCGTAGCGCTGACCCTAGGGGTGGGCTATGTTGCGGTAGATACACCGTGGCACGGTGTACCGAGTCACCCGTTCGGTGTCTCGGGAACCCTGTTCACATCGTTCGGGGCCGTATGTGGAAACCTCGGCCGGACTCCCTGCGGATGGAACCTGGATAGGCGATAAACCTGGACTAGAGACTTAAGTGTTTAGGTAGGCCGTGGCCGACACCCTCGCTGGGCTTCCGCTTGAAGGTTGCCGAGTACATGTCGTGTAAACGGCGATAAGTGGTGAAAGCGTGTATGAAGAAGTATACCCCTGCAGGGTTAACACCATCTATTCGAATAGCCGCGTCCGCGGTAAAGGACTACTTGGTTGCCTATATAGTTCATAGACAAGTTAATGGTTACTACTAAACGACTCAAGATAAGTGTGAGTACCGAGGATGGCCCTCTCGTAGGATGACGAGGGAGGATCCCCGGTGGAGTATTGTGTTGGTGAGTAGTGGAGTCGTGTGCGAAAACTATTTTACTAGTGGAGTTCCGTAGGATAGCTTAGCCAAGAGTCAAAGCTGGCTTGCTGCAATAACCCCACCACCTTCTTGAGAATGAGCATGTATAGTAGGTTCTGATGTAAGACTTGCTGAGTACCTTTGTACTCATGTTTCTTAATTACTGTTTTCAGACGACAACACCGCCCCCTCCGATGGGTTCTACGTAGACCTTGACGTCGATGAGTGACTAGCCACCCAGGTGGTGATCCTGGCCATGGAGGGCCCTATGTAGATAGACAGGCTTCGAGAAGCCTTCTTTCTTAATAGTGTCTGTACTCAGACTAGTCGCTTCCGCATGTGCTTGTATGATTGTATGACTTGAGTGTCGTGTCATGTGACCCCTATCTGTATGAACATGCTATGTATGGCTCTCTGGAGCCTTTAAATAAAGTACTTGAGTTGTAGTGTTTTGTTGTGATGCCATGTTATATGTACTCATATCGGGCATATTGTGTGTATGATTGAAATGCTTGGTATGAGTGGGATCCGACAATCTAGTTGTTTATCCTTGGCAGCCTTTCTTATGGGGAAATGTAGTCTAGTGTTCCTCGAGCCATAGTAGTCCGCTACAGCCCGGTTCACCGGAGTCCTGCTAGCCCAGCACTACTGCTCAGGACACTTGACTGGCCGGCATGTGTTCCACGTCGTTCCTATGTCTGTCCCTTCGGGAAAATGTCACGCGGTGACATCCGGAGTCCTGCCTAGCCTGCTACAACCCGGGTTCCCCGGATTCCTGTTAGCCCAGTGCTACTGCCCGAAATCACTCGCTAATGACCGACATGCTCGATGTGATTCATGTATGCCTGTCTCCATAGGTCTATGCCGCTTTGGGTTCACGACTAGCCATGTTGGCCCGGGCTCTCTATCATATGGATGCTAGCGACACTGTCATATACTTGAGCCAAAAGGCGCAAACGGTCCCGGGCCATGGTAAGCCGACACCCGTGGGATACCGTGCGTGAGGCCGCAAAGTGATATGAGGTGTTACCGGCTAGATCGATGTGACTTGGAATCGGGGTCTTGACAGCGTTGGCATCAGAGCCGGACTGCCTGTAGGTTCGTTGAGCCAAACTGGTCGATGTCAAGTCTAGAAATGCTTTAGTTATATGTAGGGGAATTGATTGTGGAAGGGAACGTAAGGCTCTTTTACTCCTTTACCTTATGTCCTCTGATCTGAGTCATTCTCTTCTCATTCAACGTGGGTTAAGGACTAGGCTCTCTCCTTCTATCAGGTTCACTTGTTACTAATCCGTAGTAGCTTATAGGATTGTTGTTACAAGCCTCAGTACAGTTTCTACTATTTTTAGTATGTTGCTAATTGAATGAGAACCTTGATATGATGTTGTTGAGTGGTATTGCAAACTGTTGTGGATGTCTCAAATCTTTTTCTGAGCATTTACAACTGTTATGCTGTCCAATTTTCCCTAGGAATTCTAATGTCTTTGCATTGTGGTTGTGCTTTCAGATGGCCAACCGTGTTCAAAACCAAGTGGTTCGCCTGACCCGGTGCCTCGACGTGCCCGGTCATACTGCTATGTTAGTCCGGGTAATGATCGAGACGGGTTACCGTTGGTATCCCGAATACACTGTCGAAGAGCAGTTCCGAGACTTTAATCAAAGCCAGTATTTCTGCACCGTCAGGATATTTCCTTCTTATCCTGGATCTACCGAGCCCCTTCACTGTTCCTATGGGCTCGGGGTTACTGTTGAGATGGCTGTGCAGGATGCTGCCTATTCCATGATGACCATCATGCGAGTCCGGACTGGCCTGCTTCGGAACACCGACTTCCGTTACATGCCAGCTTCACTTTCGGGAGCGCAAGGGTATCATCAGGCTATCTATGCTGACTCCACTCAGGAGGACTCATTAACTCGTACCACTGCCGAGATGCTCGAAGATAAGGACCGAGAGAATCGGGCCTTGAGGCTAGAGCTTTTCAATACCCGTGCTGATCATTGGGCCACATTGACTCGGTTTGCACCTGCAGTGCAAGCTGGATGTATGGATACAAGGGATCTGTATCCTGTGAGATCTGCTCTGCCAGACATGGTGGATTGGCGTGATGTGGGTGGCATCACCCCACCCCGTGGTCCCCACAGGCCACTGTTTGTTGGTCCAAGACCTCATCCTAGCCTCAGGACCGTCTGTTCCCGGATGATCACGTTGAACTTCCAGGCTATGGAGGTGACTTCTGTGAGGACTACTACGGAGCTTTCTGAGTAGTAGTAGTATCACTAGTATTGTAATAGTTGTATCTCCACTGTCCTGCGTGACTTGTGGGATATGACTTTGTGTGTAATCAATTCCGGAGGTGTAGACAAATAATGTATAGGAGCTTGGAATGCCTCCGATGAGATGTAGCGTCTTTCATCATAGTTGTACTGTAGCCTGGGCTTGTACTAAACTATGTATGATGTGTATGACCGTTGGTATATATATGGCAGTTTTATATTACCATGACATACGGATGAACATCTCTGCATTCCGTGTTATCCATTACATTCTGCACTTCCTTGCTAAGTTTGAGCCATCCTTATCTAAACCGTTGTCTTGTTTTCTTCTAGGATGGTCAACACCCGCAGCAACCCTGCTGCCCCGGAGCAGGGGGAAGCCAGTGCAGCTAGGGGTGAAAATCTGCCTCACCCACCTTCTCTGGCTGAAGTAATGCAGGAGGCAGAAAGAAACAAGCGTGAGACTAACCGCCTGCTAGAGCGGATTGAGCAGAACACTACACGCCATCGGCGAAATGACTTGGTGTCAATCAATGACTTTATCAAGCTGTACCCACCAAAGTTTAACCATTCCGTCGAGCCCCTCGACGCGGATGACTGGCTTCGCAGCATCACCCACAAGCTACGTTCTGCCAACGTAGCCGAAGCCGACAAGGTTACTTATGCTGCCTACCATCTCGAAGGCCCTGCTAGCCTTTGGTGGGAAAATTTTGAAGCTATGCGCCCGGTCGGCCAAATCACTACTTGGGCTGAATTCAGTGAGGCTTTCCGCGAGCATCACATTCCGGAAGGTCTCATAGATCGCAAGAGGGAGGAGTTCTGCAATTTCACCCAAGGAAGACTAACTATGGATGCATATAGTCGTGAATTTGGGAATCTGGCACATTATGCTCCCGAAGAGGTATCTACCGACGCTAAGAAGCAGGCAAGGTTCCGCAAGGGACTCAGCCCTGAGCTTCGCCGCGATCTTCATCTACACGAGTGCACCTCCTTTCAGAAGTTGGTCAATAAAGCCATCAGTGCTGAGATAGGCCAGACTAATTATGACGCTTCACGCAAGCACTCACGTGATTTTGGCTCTTCATCCGGCTCTGGAGCTCAGAAGCGTCGGGTGTGGATCCCAAGCATGGCACTGCCACCCAGGTTCATCCCGAGGCCATCCTTTGAGGCGCCTCATCCCAACTAGCAGTTTGCACCACCCAAGCCCTATGGTGGCCCCGCTGCTAATGCTGCTCCACGCCCCAATGTTGTGACTTGTTTCAAGTGTGGAGAGCTGGGTCACTATAGCCGAGAGTGTCCTGAGAACAACAACCCCAATCAGACTGGAAAGTCCGTTGGCCATGGTAAGCCAGCGGGAAAGACATTCTACGCCAAGCCGATCACTACTGCCCGTGGCCATGTCAACTATGTTTCAGCCGAGGAGGCTCATGAGGATCCTAACGTCGTCCTTGATACGCTCCTTGTTAACTGCCATCCTGCATATGTTCTTTTCGATACTGGAGCATCTCATTCATTCATATCCGAGAACTATGCTCGATTGCATAACACGACATTCTGTGACATGCCCACTTCCATGGTAATTCAAACTCCGGGTTCCAAATGGCAAACTTCTAGAGTAAGCCATGGGAACGAAATTCTTGTTGATAGACTTGTCTTCCTTGCATCCTTAATAGCTCTTAAGTCCTCGGACATAAACATCATCTTGGGTATGGACTGGATGTCAGCTCATTATGCTAAGATTGATTGTGCCACTAGAACTGTTCAACTTACTCACCCATCAGGCAAGACAGTCAATGTCTTAACTCGAGTGGCCAAGCGCCAGCTTTACTCCCTAAATGCCAACCCCCTTCCAGACCTTGAGGATGTTCCGGTAGTCCGAGACTTTCCGGATGTCTTTCTAGAAAAACTGCCAGGTGTTCCACCTGACACGGATGTCGAGTTTGTGATAGACCTTGTTCCAGGAACCGTTCCAATTTCTAGATGACCCTACAAGATGGCACCCTTAGAACTAGCCGAGCTTAAGAACCAACTCGATGAGTCCTTGAAAAAGGGTTTAATCCGTCCTAGTTCTTCTCCTTGGGCTTGCCCCGTCCTCTTCGTCAAGAAGAAGGATGGAACGGATCGAATGGTTGTAGATTACCGACCTGTCAACTTGGTCACCATCAAGAATAAGTATCCGCTTCCCAGGATCAACGATCTGTATGACCAACTCGCTAGGTCCTCAGTCTTTTTCAAGATGGATTTGAGGTTGGGCTACCATCAAATCAAAATCAGAAATGGGGACATTCCCAAAAGGGGCCTTTGTTACTCATTATGGCCAATACGAGTACACCGTTATGTCCTTCGGTTTAACCAATACCCCCGCTACCTTCTCTCGGTTAATGAACTCGGTTTTCATGGAGTACTTGGATAAATTTGTCGTGGTATACCTCGATGGCATACTCATCTACTCCAAGAATGAAGAGGAACATGCCGAACATCTAAGGCTGGTATTGATGAAACTTCGAGAGCATCGCCTTTATGCCAAATTCTCCAAGTGTGAATTTTGGTTGCCAGAAGTGACCTATCTAGGCCATGTAATCTCTAGTAAGGGTATTGCTGTCAATCTCGAGCGAGTTCAAGCTGTCCTTGATTGGACTCCACCTGAGACGGTCAAGCAAGTTCGGGGCTTCCTTGGCTTAGCGAGCTATTGCCGCCGCTTCGTCGAGAATTTCTCCAAGGTTGCTAAACCTCTAACTGAACTCCTCAAGAAATATAAAAAGTTCGAGTGGACTCCATAGTGCAAGTTCAGCTTTTAGGAACTGGAAAGACGCCTGACATCTTCTCCCGTACTGGTACCACCAGATTTCTCCAAGGACTTTATTATCTATTGCGACGCCTCGCGACAAGGACTAGGTTGCATACTCATGTAAGATCGTCAGGTAATTGCCTATGCTTCACGGCAATTACACCCACATGAGGAAAATTATCCCACACATGATCTAGAGCTTGCAGCTGTAGTCCATGCACTTAAAACTTGGCGACATTACCTCCTCAGTAATCGTTGAGAGATCTTCACCGATCACCAAAGTTTGAAATATATCTTCACCCAACCAGATTTGAATCTCAGGCAAAGACGTTGGGTCGAGTTGATCTCGGATTACGACTTAGGAATAACTTACACCCCGGACAAAGCCAATGTCATGGCTGATGCACTAAGTCGTAAGTCCTATTGTAACAACCTCATGTTACAACAAAGTCAACCACTTCTCCATGAGGAATTTCATAAGCTTAATCTTCACATTGTTCCCCAAGGATTCCTATCCACCCTGGTGGCGAAACCTACCCTTACGGATCAGATCATCAAGGCACAGAAGGTAGATCTGGGAATCTCCCGTATTAAGAGAAGCATTAAGAAAGGAGTCGCGAATTGTTTCTCCATTGATGATCAAGGTGTCGTATACTTTGGAAATCGCCTAGTGGTTCCAAAGGCACGAAACCTGAGGCGGCTGATCCTTAAGGAAGCTCATGAATCCCCTCTCACCATTCATCTCGGCAGTACTAAAATGTATCAAGACCTACGCCAGAGGTTTTGGTGGACTAGGATGAAGAGAGAAATCGCTCAATACATTGCTAATTGCGACGTTTGACGTCGTGTTAAAGCAGAGCATCAACGGCCTGCTGGCACCCTTCAACCTTTGGCTATTCCCGAGTGGAAATGGGATAAAATCAGTATGGATTTCATCACTGGGTTTCCCAGGAGCAAGAGAGGGAATAATGCCATCTTCGTCGTGATCGACCGTCTTTCCAAAGTAGCCCACTTTCTATCTGTTCGTGAGAGTATCACCGCTAGCCAGCTAGCCGATTTATACATCTCCTGAATAGTGTGTCTTCATGGTGTTCCATTGGAAATTAACTCAGACCGTGGGAGTCTCTTCACCTCTCGATTTTGGGAAAGTTTCCAAAATGCTATGGGAACTCGTCTCTCTTTTAGCACCGCCTTCCACCCTCAATCATGTGGTCAAGTGGAACGAGTTAATCAAATTCTAGAAGATATGCTCCGAGCCTCTGTCATCTTGTTCAGAATGGGTTGGGAGAATTCCTTCCATTCGTGGAGTTTGCTTACAACAATAGTTATCAAGCTAGCTTAGGCAAGGCTCCTTTCGAAGTTCTCTATGGACGAAAATGTCGAACGCCTCTTAACTGGTCAAAAACCGGGGAAAGACAACTCTTTGGCCCGGATATGATTCAGGAAGCAGAAGAACAGGTTCGCGTTATTCGTGAGAAATTGAAAACAGCCCAATCTTGTCAAAAGAGTCAATATGATCGTAAACATAAGCCTACGACTTATGAAGTCGGGGAGAAGGCCTATCTTCGGGTTACTCCGTTAAAGGGAACCCATCGTTTCGGTATCAAAGGCAAATGGGCTCCTTGTTACATTGGACCTTTTCGCATCCTTGCCAAACGAGGAGAAGTTGCCTACCAATTGGAACTACCTTCACATCTTTCCAGAGTTCATGATGTCTTCCACGTTTCTCAACTCAGGCGTTGCTTCGCGGATCCTATCCGTGGAGTGGACCATGAAATGCTTGATCTACAAGATAACCTCTCATATCGGGAATATCCCGTTCGTATCCTTGATCAAGCCGAGCGTACCACTCGACGTCATAATATCAAGTTCTGAAGGTTCAATGGTCACACCATTCCGAGAAAGAAGCCACTTGGGAAAGGGAGGATCGTCTTCGACTTGAGTACCCCACCTTCTTTCCGGAGGATCCTAAATCTTGGGACGAGATTCTTTTGAGTGGGGGTGAGTTGTCACACCCTAGTTAGTTCAAGCATTAGAGTGTGCACCATGTTTAAATTCCTTTTAAATATGAAATGGGGAAGACAGAACCCCCAGCACCCCCCTGGAAACAACTAGGGTTTACTAAAATTATTTTCAATGAACCCAAAATGCCCTTCACAAAATGTTCATCATTTCTGGATTGGGCTAAAACCCCTGGCAAAAATGGTGCACTCTTTTCTAGGACATTCTGGTTTTTTTGAATTAAATCATAAGTATTTGAATTTGGGCATTTAAATGCTATAAAATAATTTAAATGCTCAAATAATTCTGGAAATAAGTGTGGGCTGTTGGGAATAATCTAAACAGAGCCCCTGATTATTTTCAGGATTTTTAAAGATGTCTAGGTATTTTTAATAAAGCCCAACAGTTGCAGAAAAATAGAAAAAGAAAACAAATAAGAAAGAGAGAGAGAGAAACCCACCTGGGCCTCACCTGTGCTGACCCAGCCCACCTGGCTTGTGCCAGTCGTCACCCACCTCTGCCAGTAGGCAGAGGCGTGTCGCCGGCGCGCGCACCCGCGGCCACCTCCTGCTTCCACCTCCTGCTGCCTCCTCATCCCCATCCGAGCGCCACGAAGACGCCAGCACCCCCTGCACTCCTCCCCTCTCTCCCCCTCGTCTCCCTCACCCTCTCCCGCGATGGCCGAGCGCTATCCTCGCCGCCGTTCGCCGTAGTCGTCACCTGAGCCACCCCCTCGCCTCTCTGACGTTCCCGTGAGCTCTGCCTCCATCGTCTACGCCTCCTCGACGACTCACGCGACGCCGGACGCCTCCAAGCACCGACCCCGATGCCTTGTTCTTCCTCAGTCCGCCGAGATCGCCGGCGACCGTGTGCCCTCCTTGACGCCTCCCCCGAGCCGCCGAGCTTCTCTTCGACTTTGCAGTGAGCCCTCCACCGTTCCCCTCTACTCCCCGTGTCGATTTCTCCCTCTAGCTAGCTTCGCCATCGCGGCCGAGAGCTTTGCTCCGCCGGCCACGTAACCACCACGGCCACCGTTGCTGCCGCCCGTGTTTGAGCGCGTGTCTGTGCTCAATGTGGTCCCAGGACCCCAGAACAAGCATCCGTTCGTCCTCCCGTCCACCATAGCTTCGATTCCGTCGAGGTCCGAACTCCGGCCGCCGCCGTGAGCTTGATTCTGGCGAACTTGGCTGACCTCAGCCCCTCCCTCTTGCGTAGATGGATGCGGCCGAGCACCCGCAACGCATAGATGCCCTCAGCCGCCATTTTGGTCGACAGAGCAGCGTTTCCGATGCTCTCCGCCGTCTCGGCCTCGCCGGCGACTCGACGCCGGCGGGATTGACCCTGCTGACCAGGGGTTTGACCCCAGTTTGACCCCGCCTGAGTCACTAATATGTGGGGCCGGCTCCTAACTAAATTAGATTAGTTTTTAATTAGAACTAATCACTCTATTAGATGTTAATGACCTCGTTAACTAACTCTCTCTCATTGACATGTGGGCCCAGGGCCTAACTAACCTAGTTTAGTGCTAACTAAACACTAACTAACTCTGTTAGTTAGCTGAGACACTGACAGATGGGGCCCACCAGTCAGGTTTGACCTGGGCTGGCGCCTTTGACCCGCTGACATCACAGTGACGCAGTGCTGATGCAGTTATTTATTTTCTGGATTTATTCTTATATAGGAAATTCCAGAAAATAGCCAAAACTTCTAAAAATCATAGAAAATCAACCATAGATCCAAATGCAAAGGTTTATATATGAAAAATGATCAGAAAAATTCAATCTATCCATCTATAATGGTTTCATGCATGACAAAACAAGTTAACCTTGCTGTTTAAGCAGAATAAGGTAATGCACTAATAAGGCCATGTTTATTGAGCTAATATTTGAATCTTTGATTCAAATGAGTTCATCCCCTTCTGTTTTAGCTTGCATTAGGCCAAGACACTTTCATCTTGCCATGTCATAGCATGCATCATATTGTTGCATATTGCCATGTGTTGATTATGTTCAGTGTGATTTTCGTGGTAGGTTCTGCCTCCGAGGATAACCCCGAGTATCCTTCTGAAGGGCCGTACCCTACTACCACTATAACAGGCAAGCAATGTGACACTTCAAAATTTTTATTTTGGTTTTCAGCAAAACTTTGTGGTTTTTGAAAAGAGGCCATTTAAAATTTTTCCAGAAAACCTTCCTCTTAAAAACTTCCTTTTCTTTGGCAAGGTTTTTATTTTTATTCAAGCTATGGTGTTTGATCTTTTGAAACTTCTTCTCTGTTGGTTACCTCTCAAATTTATTTTGGGAGTTTAATCTTTTTCTTTTGAAAAGAAACTCTATGAAAAACTTGGGATTTTCATATCTTGAAAACCACCCATGACTCTGTATTTTGCCCATGAGGTAAAACCCCTCCAAAACCTCCCCTCCTCCTTGTAATCAACCTAAGTTCTCTGTCCCAACTAATCCAAGCAAGTTTTGGATTTTATTCTAATTATTTTTTCCCTCAAATCATTTCTGAAAATTATTTGGAGCCTGAGTGATTTTCAAAGCAAGTACCCTTTTGCATTTGAGTTTTGACCTCAAACCAACTCTCCTGGATAGTCCTTTGTACCCACAACCCAGAACCATCTTGATCCACTCCTTCTCTTTTCAAATTTTTCAAAATTCAGTCTCTGCAAGTTTGGACCAGATTTGCCAAATTTGGTAAAATTCATATCTACACTGCTCCAAAAATTCCACCAAAATTCAGGCAGCCTACTTGAGCAATGAGAAGCCACTCCACCAAAAATCAGCTCAAGGAAAAATCACCAGAGGCCAAATTCATTCTGTCGAACACCTTGCATGCACTGTTGCTGTTCAAAATTCAGAAAGATTCAGAGTTCAGTGTTGATCTTCGACAGAGGTTCAGTCACATGCCCACAGTGCCCTTGGCACGTTCCTCGCCGCCTCTTCCTCCTGTCTGGAGCATCCCGCACGCGCGCTTGGCGTCTTCCCGGCGTCGGTGGCGCCCCTGGCCGCCCGCGCCGGCGTGTCTTGCGGCGGCCAAGACCCCGTTACAGCCGACAGGGGACAAGAACGGCAGCTCAACGCCGTTCCGCGCCGCCCATCGCCCCTCTGCTCTCCGCGTGGCCTCATGCGTGCCAGCGCACGCCCGTGGCACCGCCACCGTGATCGGCAAGCACGGGACGTGCTCCCTGCCGCCGACGGGCCCGCACTGCCCGCCCCGTTCTGTCGAACTCACCCCCAAAGCACCAAACTCCAGCTCGATTAGCACCTAAACGGAACCGTGGACCTCCACGATGACGCACAACGTCCTAATTACCCCGACCAAGCCCTGCGCCGCCGTAATCATCACCAGAGACCCCCGTTCACGGCCACCGCCTCGGACCACCTATATAAAGGGCCCCCGAGCTCACCCTCGTGCACGCATCATCACCACACCTCACCAACGCCCTGCCAGGCCACTAGGGGGACCTCGAGGAGGTCTCCTCCCCCAACTCCGGCCGCCCCGATCCGCCTCGGCCTCCACCACGATTCGCTCCGGTGAGGCCGTCTCCGGCACCCAAACCCCGTCAGTTACTCCCTCTAGCACCCAGTAAGCTAACGCCAGCATCAATTTGTTCTTCGCAGCTCTCTCCGACGGGCTCCATCCACACCCGAACCACCGTCCGCCGGAGTTGAGACCGCCGTCGACGTGGTGCTCCCCGGCGACCAACACCACCACCCACCGTTGCGGAAGGACATGGTGAGCACGTTGGTAACCTCCGATCCCCCTGCCTTGCCGTGGATCGCCACCGGCGACCACCGCGGCTCTCAGGCGCCGACGAGCTTCGTCCCCCCCCCCCATTTGAAAGTTTAAACCTGACGAGTGGGACCCCACCGTCAGCCTCTCTGCCCTCTCTATTGAATCGTTTTCTGGAAGCGCCTTCGGGCAAAATGCGCTTTCCCCTCTGGGCTGGCGTATTCAACACTGGAACGTTTTCTGTTTTTATAAGCTAGCCCCTGGGAACTTTCTGTTTCATTACAGATGAGTCTCTGGACAAAAACCTTTATAACTTTTAAACAGAAAGGTATTTTTGATTGATTCTTTTTCTATTCTCTTTAAAATTTTGTCTAGTTTTTATCAGATTTATTTGAAAAATATTTGGAATACTTTTTGTGCACCCCTTGGTATTTACGATAGCGCATATATTTTATTTATACCGTAGATACCGAAGGAGGTGACGGAGCCGCAAACTTCACCGAGCTAGGCTCCGACTACTCTGAACCAGGCAAGCATGTTTGAACTTTTGATATGGTGAGTGTCTTGGAATGTTTTGCATTTAGTTAGTTTCATGGCATGTTGATGAGCATATCGATGAACGTTATTTTATGAAATGTTGAGGTAAGTGAGTTCGATGATCCATAAGTGGATGGATGTGAGTATGAATGGCCATGTGTTGGCATGAGGATGGGTAAGATGGCAGTGTCATAGCATGCCAGTCTTATGCCAGACTATGTGACTTCAGTGTCAAACCGTATCAGTCCAGTTCCTCTCATTTCCTTCTCTGTACTACCACATGTTTTCCGCAAGGAATATGGTTTAGTAAGTTGCAAACCGCTTTCCTGGTACACACCAAAAGGAGAGGCCGTGATGATGGTTCCATGGCCCTGGATTAAAGCCAGTCATCCGGTAGGGGGCATGGGTGTTTCCGGTTGGGACCGAGAGGGGGGCACCCCTTAGAGCGCGCGTATATACATTTGATCCCATGCTATTCGAGATTGTGATCTCCCCGTCTCAAAAGTTTTTCTTGGACGATGTCTAGGGTGATTCCTAGCATCGAGAGGTAGGATGGGTGTGTACTGGTTAGCTGTGTTTTCTTCCGAAATACCGTAAACGAAACTAGTCCTTCGTGACTACGGAAATCCGTTGGCTGTGGGAAATTTTTTGTACAAACTCTGCAGAGTCATATATTCCTCCAAATCATCTATTCCATGTCCAAGATCGATATTATCTTATCCTGATCAAAATGTCAGTTTTGATGGCAGAGACTCCGGGGAATCGCATGAGTGCTACATCCGGTTAAATGATTATTCCTGTGAATGGACTAACCCATTTATTCTCATAAATTGAATGTTTATTATGAGTATTATTTACTTGTGAATAAAAGCTCTTTCTGTGATGTCGCCCCGACGTCCGACTGTGGCATTTCTTTTAAAGCCCTTTCTGTGATGTCGCCCCGACGTCCGACTGTAGAATTTCTTTTAAAGCTCTTTCTGTGATGTCGCCCCGACGTCCGACTGTGGCATTTCTTTTAAAGCCCTTTATGTGGTGTCGCTAAGAC